>NC_056577.1:1327436-1461144 GCF_018340385.1 Cyprinus carpio
ATACATACACACACACACACACACACACACACACACACACACATATATATTCAATTAAAAGGAATAATTTTTAATTGTAATTCACAAAATTACTGTTTTTGCTGAATTTTACATTTATGCATTTAGCAGATGCTTTTATCCAAAGTGACTTACAGTGTATTTAGGCTAACACTTTTTACCTACAGTAACATGTGTTCCCTGGGAATTGAACCCACAACCTTTCGTGCTGATAACGCAATGCTCTACCACTGAGCCACAGGAACTTTAGATCAATTAGAAGTGACTTCTTTTAAAAACATAGATGTATCTATAGATCTATTATAGATAGATATGTAAATTTGATGTCTCAGACAGTGGAAAAGTACTGTAGATGTGTAAAGCAGAGAGCTCTGTTCCCCAACTAAAGAGTGAAAATAGAAGCTGACAGTAAAAGCTGGTGGTAAGAAGTGCAGGGAATGTCTTCTGACACTTACGGTAAAAAGGAGGAAGCGCATACTGATGGGGTGGAGGGGCGAATGTGAATATAACAAAACATTCTACGCTCCAACACACATACTGAGCAATCACACTTCTGCAAGCAACAAATAGTCTACATCTGGGGTTCCCAGTCTATTCGAAGATCTGCCTTTCTGCTCCAACCCCTAATCAAATACACCTGAACAGCTAATTAAGATCCTCAAGAGCACTTGATAATTACAGACAGGTTTGTTGGAGCTGAACTCTGCAGGAAGGTAGTTCTCCAGGAAAGGGATTAGGGAACCATGGCCTACAGCTGCTTCCCACAAAGAAAGGAAATAATGTTTGCTTGTGTCCTCAGGTAAAGAGCACAGAACAAAGGTCAATGTACAGACAAAATGACATCATTGCCACATCCATTCCAATCATGATGGAAATGTTACGTATGCCACACACACAAGCACACAAATGTACAGCTCACATAGGTTGACCATATGTTCCTGGACATGTAGCCAGAGATTTGAATCTATTCTGAATTGTCTTCATACTTGCTGAAGGTAGCGGCTGAACAGATACATAGTCAACCAATATTGGCAGGTGTGAAGGTGGGATCTACAGAACAATAAGCAATGAAAATACTTGAACATATAATTGTGACGTGTGTAAGTACAGTAGGAAACAAAGTTAAAACCAGATATTTTGATTAATTTAAAATCCAGCCAGGACATGATCTGGGAAAGGAATATCACAGTAAGGTGCCTAGCTTAAATACGTATACGTAGTTAATGACCATAGAGGCAACTCTTATGTTCACAGGAGTCCACAGTTGTATGCTATCAGTAACTGTAGTTGTAAAGAAGTGTCCACATCCTTTTTTGGCACCACTGTATTTGAGGCAGGAAGCTTGGAGACTCACTCTGAGGATCTAGCTGCTAGAGAAATCAATGTAAGCGTTGTGTGAGGTACAAATAGGTCACATACAATATACTCCTCAGAGGGGGGGGTTGGTCCCATGTCGAACAGCATTCTTCACTTTAGTCAGGCGGTCCAGTCTCCTCCGCGGGACGACCTAAAACACAACAAAGTACACACATGGTTATAAAAAATGTACACTTTCATCACCTTGCATGCCAAACGTATGAGGCACAAATCTCACAAACATGATCGAAAAACGGTGTCATCTAACCAGAACAAGTTAATACAGGGACTAATTAATTGAGAGTTGATGCAAGGAGTTTCAGGATGTGCACAAGCACTCTTAATGGAGAAGGATCATCGCCTGACGAGTAATCAGTCTTAACAGAAACTAAGCAGTTCTTTCAAGCTTTGGTGCTGAGGTTTCAGAAGGTTTAAAGTGAAGCCTAGTCCACTGTAAGCTGCTGTATTTTTGTAATGGAGTTTTAAAAATAAAATCTCGTCAAAACACAAAAACATGCTATTGAAATGCTGTCACGAGCATACAGGTGGCGAGTTAGAACCCTAACGTATGCCATGTTGGCCAATCAGGAAGGCTGAAAAAAAAAAAGGTATTAACCGGTTGTCACCTTGGAAGTTTTCAAAAAGGTTGAATTCGTGACTGTACTGCGTTTAGTGTAGACGACATGGCCAAACCACATACGAACATACGTTCATGTGAAACAGGGCCGAAGGCTCTGCAACTGCGTTTTCTCGCAAAACACTCAAACATACAATAAATACAGTAAAGGAACTTCTTAAACTTAATTTACACCGTATTTTAAATGCAACGATGGGAGGTAAAGTACTGTATGTTTTGTTTGTTTGTTTGTATTTGAAGATCTTGCAGTGGGGTATGAAATTTCATTACTCATTATAAAAAGTAACATTGTTACATTGTCACATTGTTGGCTTGGGGCCAGTGGAAAGGCATTTTTATTAGAATAGATTAATCAACTAATTAAAAAGCAAACGTCTCCTTATTTTGTCAAATTCTACACTTAGACTGCTGTCAAAAGGTTGTGGGGTCGTAGATACAAAACAAAAAAAACAAAACCTTTGTTTTTAGCGAGTCTCTTTGCTCACAATTCTCCATTATTTGATTAACATTATAGTAAAATAGTTATAGACGTGAAATATTAACACAATTTAAAATAACAAAGTTAAGTGTAATGTTTGTTTGTATTCCTGTGATGGCAAAAGCTGAATTTCCAGCAGCTATTACTCTCAGTCGTTCGTGTTCACATGATCCTTCAGAAATTGTTGATGGGTGCTTCAATTAGGCATTTTTTTATCATCATAGTTGAAAAAAGGGGTGTAATATTTTTGTGGTAACTGCTATTTATTTATTATATTCAATTAGAATTGTTTGTTGTTTTTTTCTTTGAAGCATTTTATTTGAGTCTTTTGTAATAATGTAAATGTCTTTACTGCCACTTTTGATCAATTTAATGCATTTTAATCCAAACGATTTTTATTTTTTTAACCTATACACTGATGGGAAAAGTATAATCTAAAATACCATGTAAATGACCAGCGCTCTCTTCCAACCCTCAAATACCAATGACCTTGAGGTGAGAACTCTTGAGCAAGGCACCGAACCCCAACTGCTCCCCGCGCCGCGCAGCCAACATGGCTGACCACCGCTCCTGGTGTGGTTCAGGATTGTGTGTGTGTACTGTGTGTGTGAAGTTGGATGGGTTAAATTGCAGAGCTCAAATTCCTGGCGGCGGGGTCACCATTGACTTGGCCACAAGCCACTTCACTTTTTTACTTAATGATTAATTGGTCATCCTCTTTTGGCCACCAATAACACATGACAGTGGTTAAATATGTGCTTAATAAAGACCACAAAACAACTTATTTTTTTAATTAAACATTTTAAAGATTTAGCAAGGCTTGAATGCATGAAAGGTGAAAGTCTTGAGGTCAAATCAGCACTTTACCTACAATCCAAAGCATGTTAAGAGTCACAATTTCATGCTTGTGCCTGAGCAAGTCTGGAGAGGACACGGCAACAGTGGGAAACACTTTTTCATATTAGCCATGTTCAGATCTCATCTGTGAAGGATGTCAAGAAATCTCAGGCTTAAGAGTTTATATACTAGTAGTAAAGAAATGACATATTACAGCTATAATTTAGGCAGAAAATAGGGTACTTACTCAAATTATTACGCCTCTGGTGTTGGCGTTTTGGTTGAACTAAACGATCCCAATGACCCTAAGACAGGTGATTCAAGGTGACAGACTGGACAAAACAATCAGAATCCTAACCCAAATGCAGAGGTTCTGCACCAAAACCATTAAAGATAATCAATGACCATTACCGCCCACCCGGTGGCCCACACAAAAACCCAAAAAAAAATAAGGCTCAAACAGGGAAAACCGCCTCCAAAAAACACACCAACAACCCTGTTCAATTACAAAAAACACACAGTTCTGCAAATCACTGGGGTCTTAAAAGAAAATCAACGGAGCCGAGGTCTGGATTGCCTTTGGTGTGAATGTTAAACAGGATATCCCAATACTGAGAAGGGATTCAGAACAAGCAGCCAATTACATCACCCCCCAAACAAACGTGGTTTTCCTCCCACTGACCAACAGACACAAAACACTCGCTCTGCCTCAGTTTAGCAACAACTTTATCAACCCTGAAGTTGTTCACTCATGCAGTTCCTTCCTCCATGGCAAGTTCGAGTGGCGTTCTATTTCTTGTCACAAGTTCCTGCACCAATCTGCATGCTGTCAGGCCTGTTAGACATGTTCTGTCAGTAAGATACAAAGCCAGTGACAGCATTTCACACAGACGGTGGGAGGGAAACTAATGAAAACTTTCATGTGGCAAAAGCCCACACAAAACTTTTCATTCAACATATCTCCACTTCCTGTAGACAGCTAATTATTATGGTGGGGGTTAATTACTTGTATATGGACACAGAATATTGTGGATGGATGCAAACAATCAAGGAGTGCTCAGGAAATTTTCTGCAGATCTATTTGTTAACCTGTGTCTGGGTATCCAGGTGGACCCGTATCCCTTCACAGAATGAGGGGCCTCAATGTTTTCAAGAACTATGATGTGTGTAGTTTCTCATTTTAGTTTCTCAATCGCTCCATGTTGTTTATGACAATTTGACATGTAATTTAACAGACTGAGTGGGCACAGTGGATTATTATGGGCAAGAAAAACAACTAATTAAAAAGCAGGCTTGTGAAATTATCTCTCATATGTACAACTTGTTATAAACTGTTATTAATATAGGTAGCATTTTGTAGTATATTTAACATTTACGAAAAAAAACAACATGAAGGACGGGGGAATTAAACATATGCATACACTTATACCCCACAAATCAGAGCACCATGGGATTTCCTGAACTAAATCCTAAATGTTAATGTGTGACTCTTTGAAACGCAGGTGCTGAGGGGGTGCTAGTCATTGACGGGAGGCTTGGCAATTAAATAGTAAAATTATAACCAAAACAGGTTATTTTTTATATATATATGATTAACTAAAATAAATATAATAAAAAAAACTGCCAATCGCTTTTGCTAATATTATGTCCAAATGAAAAAGGTGCATTTCTATTTAAAGGGCAGCATGTGGAGATGGCGAGTCAGCATCGGCATTCGGCAACGTCAACTTGGCAAAACTGACAACTGATCAGAACAGCAATAGGTTTTTTTTTATTAATAAATAATTAACAATGTCTCTTTTTCCCTGACACATTCATACTAACTTGACGGTGCCTTTGAGGTGCACTGCTTATGCACGAGCGTGAGCACGGAATAGGCTATAATCTGCCTGCCGATATTTTAAAGGAATCTTAATATAAACAGCGGGACGAGTTGACTCGCAGAAGAATCTGTAGTCGTGGGCAGGCATACTTAGACAAGGAAGTACTGCAGTTTTTAAAATCAATGCCATAATGTCATTAAGAAAATGTGATCTTTCTATTAGAGTACTTATTATATTAAAAGATTTATTGATTTCTGTGGCATATTTAAAACACTACCATTCAAAAAAGTTGGTAAGAGTGTTTTTAAAGTGTTCAGAAAAAAAGGTCTTCTTATGCTTAGTCAGTATTGATCAAAAAATACCGCGCAATAAAAAAACATTAATATTGCATGAAATATTGATTAAAATTTTAAAATAAACAGTTTTCTTATTTAAATATATATTTTACACAATGTAATTTATTCCTGTGATGGCAAAGGTGGAATTTTTCAGAAACTTCAGTATTCATGTGAACCCTTCAAAAATGCATTGCTAATATGTGCTAGATTTTGGATATATTATCACAGTTGAATTGACATGGTTGTGTGGCTTAATATTTTTGTGAAAAGCATAATGAGGAGTTCAAAAGAGCAGCATATATTTAATATATAATTTTTTCCGTAAAAAAAGAAATGTCCTTACTGTCACTTTTAATAAGTATAATGCATTCTGGCAGAATTAAAGTAATAATGAATTAATTTCTTAAAACAACAAAAACTTTTGAATGGTAATGTAATCCTGGGTTGTACAGATTAGTTCTAGGACTTATTGTGAAAAATCAAAGCTATTGAACGAAATGTGTTTTGGATTGTGTGGGATTTTACAAATTAAATGTCTGCGAAATTGTTACAGACCATGCAAGAAGAGTATGAATGCCAGTTTATTCAATTACAGTCCACTATTACTAAAAAGCAGCAAAATAAATAATAGTGAGTGTATTAGACAATAGCTACATTTTTCAGAATAAAGGCTTAACCAGAATGTGAACCTTAAACAGAAAATTGTTTGCATGTAATTGGTGCCAATAACTGCTGCTGCTGAAACTGGATTACAGGTGGTTAGTGTATTAGACATGTCCTCTTTGAGCACTAACGTACCATGCACAACAGTAACGCTCAACCTAACTGTTTCGTAAAATGGCCAGTCTTTGCTATTGTGAGTTGGATGTCAAAATCAAGACATGAGTGCAAGAGGAGAGTGATAAACAGAGGGCGGAAGGATTCAGAAGCTGTACATTTTATATCTGAAATAAAGCCTTCACAGTACCGCCCACTCTGTGCCGTAAGATGAAATACTCACTTATAAAAGCACATCTGTCACAAGCTCAAAGCGCCACTGTGGTGGTCTTTTCAAGAACATGGTTAGGGTTTGCATTTCTGTGAGCATGAGGTCCTTTATTTAAGAGTAATTTCCTCCTGCTTCTTCTAAAAGGATATAAATGATTGTTGATGTTCATGATGCATCTGAAAGGTGTGATTTTTCTGGTTTGTATTGGACACTGAATGTGATCTTTAAAGACCAGGTAGTTTTTCAATGAATGGTTCCTTTGGCAAACACTCGAATACCCTCATTAATAAAAGCTGACTGATAATCTTTTTGTTGATTAATCAGTATGAACACATTCTGTTCCACTTGACAATTACCGTGGCCACACCTTCCTCAGTTTATGTCAAAAGGAAAAGTTCAGCCAGAAAATGAAAAATTCTGTCATTATTGTACTCTGACAATAACTTTTAACCTCATTGGTTTCTTGTTTCCTCAAGGTTGACCTTAAATTATGATGTCAGTATGCAAAAACCATTAGGTTTGATATTAATGATGTGTTGGCAAACTTTGATTAAGGCTCTGTATGAGTTGATCAATGTTTCCATCTGAGTCAGAGAAGTGAATGAATCACTTACAATATCATCATTTTTAAAAAAACAATTTATTTTATTTAAAGAAATCAATATACTTTTATTCAGCAAAGATTGCATTAATTGATCAAAAGTGACAGCTAAAGGCATTTATAATGTTGCTAAACCATCTATACAAGTAACTTTTGTAAAGAAAAAAATAATATATACTAACTGTATAATAATTATAATAATAACTTAACTAAAATATCAAGCCAGCACAACTGTTCCGTGTTTGTGATAATAATAATAAAAAAGTTACTTGAGCACCAAATCAGCATATTATAATGATTGCTGACGGACTCCTGTGACACTGAGGACTGAGTCAAATCACTGCTGAGAATTTAGCTTGGCCATCACCAAAATAATAATTACATTTTAATATATTAAATAGGAAAAAACTGTTATTATATGTAGTTTAAAATATATGTGTCTGGAGTGAGGCACATAAATGAACCGAATTCAAAATTTTTGAGTGAACTATCCCTTAAATGTGCTTTACTAAGATGTAATCAGCTAATAATCTATATTCCACTGAGGAAAATCCGTCTAAATGGCAAGTCTGATAGAATAATGTCTGTTTAGATGTGGGCAGAAGTAGAAAGGGGATGTATAATGACTTGGTGATGTGCCAGGGGGGCACAGGTGGAGGAAAGGAGGTAAGGATGAGGAGAAGACTCAGTCAGAGGCTATAAACCTCGACTCTCATGCTGGGTTATCGGCATTCTGTCAGGGGCCAATTTTTAACACCACATTGCTGGTGTGTGTTCACCTTGCCGCCCCCCACAGGGAGCTGAGATGCCTTCAGTGGTGCCATGGACTAAACACCACCACCAAGCCCCCACCTACTGCACCAGCCAAACTGCTTTTACCCTCAGCTGAACATCAGTATTCTGCATTTCCCAGTTCTTGTATCTCTCATTGCCTCGCTCTCAATGACAGAATATGTAGAAGCTAGGAAAAGAAAAATATGCAACAAAAAGGTTTTTGGACCTTTCTACCTTCAGCTAGTATTTGGGGTTGCCAAGCCCCTTTAGCAAAAGCGATAGGCGAGGTACCTTCCAAGCACAAATGAGTTACTTCTTACCTTGAGCTTACTTTATTTACCTTTCTTCTTTCTTCTTAAAATGTATGCTGGCCGTTTAACATGATCACGGATGTTGAATGAGACAAATACGACAAATAGTGGATGCAGATGAGACGTGTCTGAACAAGTGGACACACTCTTGAGTAGGGAAAACCACACAAAAATTCAACAATCTATATAATTCACGTTAAATGGAGAATTCTGACAATTTAAGGGACCTGGGGCCTTTTTTTTACCCAAACAATGAGAGCAAATGTAAGGGGCTTAACATGGTAACTCATAATGATGGTTTAAAGTAAACTATGAAATATTGTGCAAGATGTGACTGCTACTAATGCAGTTCACACATACAATACTTTAATACTTCAAACTCACTTCTAAGAAAAATAAATTATTTATACATTTTTATGATTATTATTATTTATTTATTTTTTGCTTGCTGCTTGCACCACATGCAATAACTAAATAAATACATAAATAAAATGAAGGAAAAAGACCCCTGCAGACCCTCATAACTGTGTGTCAAGGTCAATAAAGCTTATAAAATGTCAAATAATTTGACCTTTTATTAAAGGGAAGGTGTTTCAGTTTGTTAAAATGACATGTGGTATGGACTTCCCAAAAAAAACATCATATTTATTCATTAATAATTATTGATTTATTCATAATATTCATGATTAATAATTAATGATATTTTTACACTATATTTATTTTGAACGTGCAAAAAAAAATGCAATTTACATTTAAAAATAAACTACTAATTATCTATAGCTGTTATTATTATTCCTGCTATTTTATTTAGTGTATACACTGTTTTGTATCTTCTTTCACTCTTTCGATGACCCACTTGTTTAATACTGTTCCACAACAGGTTACACTGTAATATATTAGAAGTTGTAATTAAAACAAAGATTATTGGAGTATGTTTACAAGAAAATGTTATTTCAGTCTATCTACTTCCAAATTTCATGTTTAATTTAATGTTACTTGCCATTACTTTGTAATTATGTCTGAAAATTTATCTATCAATTTCTGATTTAAAAATTGTTTCTTCTCCATCTACACCAAACAAATCATTTCAGTGTACTCTCAGTTTCAAAGCATACAAAATGTCTTTAAAGATTTTAATGCATTACAGTAAAGTTTTTAAAGCTAGAAATTTTGCAGATATTGCTGCCATTATTATGGCATCTTAGTTCCCATTCTGACCTTGTTTACAATACTTGGAACCCTAGTATGGTGTGTTTCGTGTGTGGTGGGGGGGGGGGGGTATATGAAAAATGTGGAGTGCGCGAACATACCACAGATATCTGTCATATTCTATGGTATGAGGCAATTAAGTGAATATGCGTGCAAAATAAATAAATAAAATACATCTGCAAAGGACAGTCTTGGCTTCTGTAGAGCGGGAGGAACAGAAAGCAAAGAAAAAAAACACAGCAGAGGCAAAACAACAAGCTCAAGGCCACCTAGAGAGGAGCTAGCAAACACAGAAATACAAACACACACACTCTTACACGCAGAAAAAGTATACATTTGCCTCTGAATATGGCCCAAAAAAATGGGTCATGCTGTTTTCAGCTCTAATTAAAACAGTAAAGAAGGAAAAAACACAACAAGCAAGTCTGAAGAAAGAAACTGTGATGATGGAGAGCTGTATGAACAGAGAAAACATGGCATTGATAATAATTAAAAAGAGAAAAGATCAAGGAACTTCCACTATTGGAAGTCCGCACTGACACAAAGAGAGAGTATATGAAAACGCTCTGCTCCCAGAAAATCACTTTCCGCCCTTGACGTATGTAGCCGGTAATATATGATGCTTCTCTCGCTGCATGACGGAGGTGAGCGTGTGTGTGTGTTGTAAAAAAGTAGGTCAGGTTTTTGAGAACTGACACATCTCCATGCTAAACAGATAAGAGCAAATCTGAAGTGCTGCTAAGAGCGGCCCTAGAAGAAGAAAGCCAGCTAGAGGAAGAGGGAGAGACACGGAGAGGTAGCGTACAGGTTTATAAGAGATGTTTATCGAGGGTTCATCACGGAGAGGGGAGCATAAGTGACAGTTAGCTGTTCTTTTTTACCTATCATTACACACACACACACACACAAACAATCACTAAACATTGTCTTTAAACACATCCTCTTGTGCTCTTTTGGCGCGGCTGTAATTGCCGGTCATTATGTTGTTCTTGCCTTTAGTAAAGGTGCCATTTATTTATATTTAAACACTGGCGGGGAGCGTAATGAACAACTACACAGGTTCGGACCTAAAAATCTGTGTCCTGGCTCTCTCCTGCACTTCCTCCTTGTGATTCACTGGTTTGGACTCCCTATCATTTGCTCGGCATGAAGAGAGTCAATCCTTCCCATCAGCTGACAACAAACTCTGGGCAAATGACAGATGATTTGAATGAGGGTCTGAAGGTTATCTCCTGTCCAAACACCGCACACCAAATTATCTGCTCCACAGACAAAACACCCAGCTTGGAGCGCGATGCTTCCTGTGTACGTGTGTTCACCTGTACACACCACACAGAATATGACGGGAGACTGAGGGTTAAAACAGTGCAGTCCAGCACAGAGGGGAACTAGAGCATGATGAGGGCTGGAAAGCGACAGTCTGCTGTAAGAGATGCCGCTCAGCAGGGGTCGCTGTTATGCAGTGAGGATAGTACAGTAGCATACAGTATATCCAGACACCCAAACACAATAATCCTGATGACACGGGCAAGAGGCCAAAATGATATATTGGGCACTTTCATAAAACAGACATATCACACTGCAGGGGTGCACTGAATTGATCAAAAGTGACAAATATAAAAATATGTAACCAATATTTAATTTCAAATAAATGCTGTTTATTATTAAATGCGTTCTATTCATCAAAAAATCCTAAAATCACTAAACATTGTCTTTGAACACATCTTCTTGTGCATTTATATATTTAAACACTGGTGGGGGAGCGCAATGAAACAACAAAACACAGTTTCGTTTTTTTTTTTTTTTTTACAGTCTGATTTCATATTTGTGTAAAGTTTTTTCATAAGCACTATATTTGTTAACAAAATATATAAATATATATATATATATATATATATATATATATATATACATACATACATACAGTGGGTATATATATAGGGATGGAAATGATGCAAAACTCATATAACTGATATAAATAATTGGAAACAATAAATATAAAACTTTTAGAAATTATTAGGCCTATATTGATTATGATTAATACTATATATATATTATATATAAATTATCATACATTTTAATATGTGATAATCCTTTTCTGATTAATTTTCACATTTTAAGGTTGAAAAGTCTGGGGTCTTAGACAAGGGCAAAATAATAAAATCTATACATGAAAGGCATTTGAAAATCAGTCAATCAATCAATACATGAGAATATGGAAAACAGATTCCATTTCCAAAGAAATGTTGAGAGTTATAAAGGTAAGTAATGAAAATCCCGGTGAATAACAGCACACATCACATTAGGATGGTAAATAGCCAGTGTGAGATCCAAAGTGAAAATGCTACTACACTGCATTTTTATAATTTAATAGAATGATTCTTCCATAACAAATGATATAACTAGCATACTAGCAAAGTGAAATTCCCTTTTTAAATTAAAGCTTGAATCCTAGATCTCTAGTGTGGCCTCATGCTGTGAAAGCTCACTTTAAACTGCAGGCCAGGTGTGACTGACAGGACTAAATGAGCAAGCTTCTCCCAATCTCATTTAAACTCGACTTAACAATAGCAATTCCTTGGCTCCTCAGAGTACGTACTTGGCTACAACAAACGGTATGTAATAATGTAACTGATTACAAGTCCCACTGTGTTCCATACTGAAATTGCTGACAAACAAACCATGCAATATAGATGCAGATTGATTGGCAGAGCAACGTTCTCTCTCTCAGAAAGAGACGGAGAAGTATTGATCTGAGCTGTAATCTATTGCACTGGCAGTGCTCGCTCTAGGACCGTGGAGCAGAAGAGTGTCAGTGCTTTATTATTAACAGCCAGCGCAGGGCTCGGCCCGCCTGATATACAGAGAGCCCACTCTGACAAATGAAACCAGCAGTACTGATGTCAGCAGTTTGGGTCCTCTACAAAACATCCATGCTTAGCCAGTGCAGACACTGACCTCAAGTTCCCTCCGAGGAGCCCATTTGGAGCGGAGCTTCCTTCTCACAGAGCAAAGATAAAAACAAGTGAACCTACAGCAGAATATGAAGCTTATAAAAGTGTTGATGGGAAAACTGAAAGAGTATACACTACCAATCAAAGTTCAAAATAAAGTTAGATATGTAAATGTGAAAAAAATGCTTGTGATATTTACACAATTAACAAAATTAGACAATTAAATAATAGTATTATATATAATTGAAGAATATCATTATTGTTCAAATGTATGGGGGCAGTATATTTTTTTTAAATACTTTTGAAAGAAATTTCACCAAGACTGCATTTATTAAATCGAAAATACTGTAAAAACAGAAATATTACAAATCAAATAACTATGTTCTATTTTAATGTTTTAAAAATTAATTGAGTGATTTTACTGAATTTTCAGCAGCCATTAATCCAGCCCAGACCAGAAATCATTCTAATATGCTGATTATAATAAATTAATAAATAAAATAAAATACATTCTCTGAAAAATAGAAAGATATTTCATATATAGTTGAAGAAACATTTATTTGAAATATATATATATATATATATATATATATATATATATATATATATATATATATATATTTATTTATTTATTTAAATTACACAGTAAAAACTTAATTACATTACAAAAATTCTATAAATAAAAAAATAAAACAAAAACCACCCACACACACACACACACACAGGCACTTGTGATTGACTTTACAAAGTGTTTGGTGATTACATAATGAAACGGATACTTGAGATTTACAAGGGCATGATATGCAAACTTTTACAAGGTGAACAGTTTAGTATTACCAGTTTAAATGTGTACTGGATCAGGACATAGGTGGGATGTAGTAGTTGGGGGTCTACAGAGCTGCACCCCTAGGGAGAGGGGAGAAAGTTGGGGTGAAATGAAACCTGATTCATAGACATCTTTCCAGCATCCTGTCAAACTGGTCGTTTAACCTTTACACTTTCAAACATTTAGCAACTACAGACCAACTGTGGAGGCCCACAGCTACATCAATGACCAACCAATTTTAGATCTCACAAATGCAGTGCCAAAAAATGTAATTGATCACCTGTCACAAGGTTTGAGTATGAGTATCATTATCCAGAGAGATCAGCTAAATGAGAGTATGGGAATTCTGTCTCAACACTGACAAGGTGAGAAGGTGTCAGCAAAATATCTGACTTTTGAACTCTAGTTAATTTAAAGTTAGGCCTACATAAATCCACCGCAAATTATGTGAAACAGACACAGATGTTACAGTAGGGTTCTAGGAAAAAAAACTTTCTTACACACACATAAATAAAAAAAAAAAAAAAAAAAAAAAAAAACCTGACTTAAAGCTGCGAAAGAAAAACTTATTTTACGATTTGATGCACAACACAACAGGATGTACTGTCTGACCACACTCACACTGTTAGCTGTGTGTTATCTTCGTGAGATTCAGAACGTAAACAGGCTATGCATGAATACACTCAGTTCATTTGTGGTGATGCTCTAGTCCAAGAATGACAGGTCAGCATTGATTATGGTTATGTTACATAAATGTCATTATGTAATACCTGTTCATGTACAGCATGAAACCAACAACGACAATGTCATGGGTTCACTTCCCGGGTAAAAAAAAGAAAAAAGAAAAGTTTGAAAAGTTTTTGTTAAGAACAAAAAATGTGAAAAGCAATATTTAAAGAAAAATATAATTCTTATTATTTATTATTATTATTTTATTATCTAGAAAGTTTAAATATTTATAATAATAAAAAATTATCAAAAATGTTTCTGTGAAGAACAAAACTGTAAAAAATTATAACATTTAATGAAAAAATATAAATATTATTTCTAGCAAATATTAATAAAAATAAAATAAAAACTGATTAATCATTTATAGTGAGGCCAATAAAATGTGCTAGGGCAAGTAAAAAAAAATAAAAAATAAATAAAACTTACCTTACTGTGAGCCCTGTGTGACATCTACACTAACTCATAATGCAAACATAATTTTTTAGGAAAAACAGATTATACACACAAAGTTGAACTTTAAATGTCATCATATCTCCCTGAAAGTGTCAGTTTGGTTTCCATTTTGAGTTTTTCTTAAACTGAAGAAATAGACAGATTTTCATGCTTTCCCAAACAATGCCGGATTGCTGACCAAATTATTTCTGCAAACTCAAGCTTCCTTTTAAGTTTATTATCATTCAATGTTTTTCTTTTGAGAAGACCCTTAAAACTATACACAAGAGAGGTAACTAAAGGGTCAGAAACACTGCACAGCTTATGAAGCCCTCATCTATTTTTTAATGGCCAGAATCTGCTGTAAATGTAAACATGAATGTTTTCTTCTTCTGTTGATATTGAACTTGAAGGTTGGAGGGGAAGGTTGTTGTCCCATTGACAGAACCTATGAAACTACACTCACCCTGCTGTCAATCAAATTTAATGGCTTGTCCCTCTTCAAATTCACAAGCGAATAAAGAACAAGGTCACAAGCATTGGATGCCATTGTCAAGAACTAGACCCATGTGCTTCCAGTGCTCAAAGTGAGCCATGGCAGGTCCAAGAGAATCTATGTTTCTAGAAAGTAACAAATCATATTACTGTGTGTCAGTAGGGCCTGTTTATCTTTAGCTACTTACTCTGCCTCTGTTTCTTATATTAGAGTTCTTTGTTCCAGACAAAATCTCCCAGATTCTCGATGAGGGACAACAATGCTACGAGAGTTCAGCACTATTTGGAACGCTGAGAGCTGATTCGGTTTGCTGGCGGCTGACACTGACAAGAGAAGTTACTCTCCAGGAACAGATTAAACTCTATGTGTGTGTGTGTGTGTGTGTGGTGTGTGCACAGGGCAGAGGAACTCCACTTGTGTAAAAAAACTGAAACACTGGCTGCTCTGTGTTCACTTCCTGCTATGTGTTCTGTCATCAAAGCATGCTTTGTTCCTCATTTATCGATTATGTGATTGACAAACAAACACACAAAAGATTCTCAGCATCAGTAAAACTTATGATCACTTGCATGTGATTATGAATGTGTTTTCTCAACACTTGCAGGAGAGTGAAAGCAGATGATTTCTTTTGCAGTGAATGTTGTGCATGTATGTCAGAGGTCTCCAAACTCAGTCCTGGAGGGCCGGTGCAGAGTTTAGCTCCAACTTGCCTCAACACAAAATCCTCAAAAATTCAACCAACCATAAAAAAAATTTAAAATGCTCATTAAGGTATCCCACCAGGAACAAGAAGCTAATCTTTACAGAACAGTGGCCCTCTAGGAGCACCCCTGACGTATGTATTTGAGTGATTTTATGTCCTGTATATAGCACTGAAGTGTACCTACTGTACAACTGCTGTAATGCACATCTAGATACCCTGCTATCACCATCCAAGTTTACATGACAGAGGTCAGACAAGGCCACTGTACGGTCAAAGGCCCTTTTATTTAACCCAAAACTAGAGTTATATGCACAACTTTTAAGAAAAATTTTTCAGTACAACCAAATATCCTTCAATTATTCTGCATTTACAATACTGTTCAAAAGTTTGGGTATTTTTAAATGTTTTTAAAGAGGTCTCTTATGCTCATCAAGGCTGCATTTATTTGGTTAAAAATACAATTAGTAGTATTGTGAAATATTATTATAATATAAAATAACTTTTTTTTCTGTTTCAATATATTTTCAGATGCAATTTATTTCTGTAATGGCAAAGCTGATTTATCTTCAGTGTAACACGATCCATCAGAAATCATTCTATGTTGATTTGCTGCTCACAAAAAACTAAATAAAATAATAGTCTTGTTATTGTGTTGAAAGCAGTTGTGCTGCTTAATATTTTTCAAAACCATGAATTTTTGATGAGTAGAAAGTTTTTGCATCACCTTTGATTATGTTAATGCATCCTTGATGAATAAAAGTGTTAGTTTTCAGCAGTTAAGATTCATTTGAATTTTTATTCATTTCGAATATCAATCATGTTTAATGTTAAAAGATATTCCATGTATAAAACCAAAAAGGGCATGGAATGTTGGTAATGGGCCAAGCCAAAATAGGAATAATGCCAAAGGGGAATGAATAAAGAGTTTGTGAGGTCAGCGAGCCCATTAATGATGTCCTAGAATAAGTTATTTTGAGCAGGTGTTGACGAGGTCCCATGCAAATGTTGATATGTGAGTGAGAGAAGAAAACACCTCCACAAAAAGCAGAGAACACGAGAGAGACGGGTGGGGGAGCACAACGTCAAACATACGAAAACTGCATATTTGACAGCTGAAACCATCATTGACCTTCTAGGGGGCTTTAGCCGCCTGTAGGGGTTGAGCAGTTGAAAATAATCCTCCCCCTGTCAATTGTCACTCAAGCTCAGCAATAACACAAGCTATCATCCAGCTTAGCCTTTCCCCAATTGAGAGAGAGAGACGCGACGAGAGAAAGAGGAGGAGAGGAAGATCAGAAAAGATGCAGAGAGTTGAAGAAATCGCTAAAAGAACCAGCAGCCATGAAATTCCCCCTCCATTCGAAAAACGAGATCAAACGTTCGCTGGCAGATTTGCTTAATTAAGTGTCCTTGAGCTGTATTGATTTAAAAAGCCTTCACTTTTACACCTTACTTCTAATATCAAAGACCCAAACCAATCAGAGACGAGATCGTGTGGAGCTCAGCCAATCAGCACAAAGCAACGAGGACCACTGGACGGGAAGTGATTACAGACTCATAATGACGTTGACCCTCCGTGACAGTTCTCAATTACATCTAATGATCGCTGCGACAAGGGACACAAAGCAAAATATCCCCTTCAGAGCGAATGGAAGCAAATATATAAGCGCAGACCTTTCAATGAACCGTGGCCAGGAAATGGCAATTGCTTGTTGCTCTTAAGCCATCTAATATTTACTTGATATTTGAGATTATTTATGCATCAGATTAGTTTGCGAAGTTGGTTTTGCATTGTGTGGAGTGTTATGGAAATGTCCTGACATGACAAAGGTTAGAGAGTTGGACTTGTAACCCAAAGGTTGGAGGTTCGAGTCTCGGTACCAGCAGGGATTGTAGGTGGGGGTAGTGAATAACCAGCACTCTCTTCCACCTGCTCCCTGGGCACCGCAGCAAAAAAATGGTTGCCCACTGATGCTGGTATGTGTTCATGATGTGTGTGTTTGTGTGTGTGTTCATTACTCACTACATTTACTAGTATAGGGATGTTATAGATTTGTTAGTTATTTGTTTAGAAATGTAGTAGGCACACACAAGAGTCTTTAACACAATTAAATAAAAATGTTCATTTAAGTCACAATAACATATTACACTATATAAACTACCATTCAAAAGTTTGGTAAAATGAATGAATGAATCACATTTAAATTCTCTTATGTCTATCAAGACTGCATTTATTTGATCAAAAATACAGTAAAACAGTAATAATGTGAAATATTATTACAATTTAAAATCTATTTGATTATATTATAAAATGTCATTTATTCCTGTGATGGCAAAAATACATCTTCAGTACACTTTACTCTATTCTTAAGTCTTTTTATTATCAAAGTTGAAAAGAGAATTCCCCCCCAGGATTATTTGAGATATAGAAAGAACAGCATTTATTTGAAACAGAATTTTGTGCAACAATTTTGTAACAAACCTTTGCATGTTAGTATATGTATGTTTATGTTTGTCTACATTGTGTCTATGCAAGAGTATGAAAATATAGTAGTCTTTATGAAAATACCTACGAGATCCATGGGATAATTCCTCATCATACAAGATCTTGACATTTAAAGCATGCTCAATTTTATCTCAAAGCAGCATTCTTATATGAATTAAGGGTTACACTCTATTTTAAGGTGTCCTTGTTACAGTGTAATTACACATGTAAGTACTGAGTAATATTCATTAACATGTACTTACTATAAGATTAGGATTTGGGTTTGGCATACTTGCATGTAATAATGCATAATTAATTGTTATTATAATAGTACAGTAAGTACATGTAACGTGTAACAAGGACACCTTAAAATAAAGTGTTACCGAATTAAGTGCTGAAACAACAAATCTGTATTACGGTTCAGATCATACAGAAATTGAATGCAGTAAGAATAGAGGGTGGGGTGGAGGGAGCTGTTCAAAGAGAAATTCAGAGACCCGTAAAACAGCATCTTTTTGTTTTTTGATGCACTATTTTGGGACTAGAGCTGCCATCTCACAGCATAATGTACTTGTGTTTCCAATAATGTTAATTTGTTTTCTTAATTCATGAGGCTGCTCCCTACAATGTGGTATTTATTTTGTGTTTAGTTAAACACAGTCCTTGATGAGCTTTTCCCAGAGGCTGGGGCTGCAGTTGTTTGTACTAGTGCATAAAATCCTTGAATTAGTCTGGGCTCAAGGGTGTGTTCTTTTCCCCAGATTGTGGCTATGGAGAGTGTGTATGCGGAGACTGCAATAGCCATCTCCATGGAGCAGCCAGTAGAAAATGAATCAGTTTAATGTTTCTCTGAGGCAACTCCAAAAAAGAGTCCTTTCTCCATAATAATATTTGTCCTTTTGAAGTTTTGAATGGCATTATGTTATTGAGTGTGGCATTTCTTTTTCAAAGCACTGCATATTTTCTGCTTCACAATAAATAAACCAATGACACAGAAATGATTGCTGGTTAAAAGGGCACTAGAATCTGTGTGGAGCAGGAAGGACCTACAACGACACAAGGCAAAAGACACATCCCAAGCGCCTGCCACTTATCATCCCATCACTCTTATATATTAATAACAGCGTATTGCATCACTATAATTGGACTGGATGTTTTACATCCTTGGGCTGATTGTGAAAGACATTACCAGATATTCTTGGGAAATTTAAAAAGAGAAAGTGATTCGCGGGCGCCTCAAGCTGTCTTTTTGCAGAGGACTCCAAGGTAGTGACCTAGAAGTTCTGCCGAGGGGGAAGACCAGCGATAAGACGGAAACTGCCATGTGGCATTCAGTGTCAACACCTTGTTTGTTCTCAAGTTTTGAACGATGTTCTCTTGCCTGGTTGAATTTCAGAAAGTCAACTGGTAAGATATGCACAGGATTAAAGCATGGAGCTCGATTTTAAACCTAAGAACCTAAATGAAAATATGTGTTAAATCCTAAATACTATTTGATGATCCCCTTGCAAGGGACGCCCTTCCTACAACAAAAAGACAGCTATATTTACACTGTATGAGAGATGTCAGTAAAAAAAAAAAAAAATCAAGTAGTAAAATCAAGATTTACCTGAGTTTATGCAGCATCTCTCTACTAACTGTAAAGCTCTAAATTTAATGACTTCAAAAACAGTGACATTACCACCTTGTTGCTAAAAAATAATGTCGCTTTTTTGTAAAGATAGTTTATTTACAAAGGTCATATTATATATATATATATATATATATATATATATATATATAGTATATATATATATATATATATATATATATATATATATATATATATATATATATGTTATAAAAAATTTTTTATATAATACATATTTTAATTATAAATTTTGTAATTTGTAATATATACCCCTAATCACATGACCTAACCCTTTATCATTTCTATACTTTAAGGCATGGAACTAAGACTAAAGAGCCTTCAGTTAAATTGACAAAAATACATAAAAGAAATATTTGCATCTTCTTTCCTCTATCAATAAATAATAAGTTAGAACTAGATGTCAAATATGAAGACATAAGAGTAGAGAGAGTGAAAGTGAGAGAGAAATAAAGAAAGGGAGAGAGATGTGTGAATGTGTGAGGTAAGATAAGATAAACATTCAGTTTCTATTCAGACAAATATATTCAAGAAAGTGTAAAGCCCTACAGAGAAGCGGCTTTAAAAATTCATAAAGGTTAAAATAACAGTTTTTTTTTTTTTTTTTTCAGAAGAATTCAATGAAGGATGCAAAGAAACTCCCTGTTGTATTGCCATCTGAAGCAATTAAATCACAAACACTAAGTAGTATACACACTTATGAGTCACTTTCACTCACAATCTTTAGCACACATACTATACGCACACACACATTATTGTAAAAGGAAAAGTTGAGTTTATTTATCTTAGTATGTTTCTGTGACATTAACACAAGCTGTTTCTTTAAATGAGCTATTATGACTGGGTAAAGATTCAAGGTTTAATTTTAAATAGGAGCATGTTTTGTGTGGTAACCAGCCTTTGCAAATGCTCTCTGTCTCTTATGCACAATCAATAAATTATAAAATACACAAGCTACACTGTACAAGCTTAAACACACAATCACAGGACACGAACACAGATAATTAATTACCACAAATGTATTATTCATACATACACGCACACAAACAACACAAACATAGACACACACTTTCAAAGTATTTTCATGAATTTTTCATTGTGCACAGAATAAGGACAGCAGTGTTCTTGTGTGTACCTTTCCATCATCATGTCTGCTCTTGGATAAAAATGAGCAGTAGGTTTCCAGAACCTTTATGTCTTTCAAAGATATTCAATGTTTAAATCCAATTAAAATTTAAATATAAATCCAATTTATTTAATTAAAAAAATAATTATTATTATTATTTGAAAACATGGAAATTGTATTATTTTAATTTAAAAGCCTTATTTGGTATTATTTGAATAATAATAAAAAAAAGAATAGTATGTTTGACAAATGTGAGACAAGCGCTCAACTTGTATCATATCAAGTCTAAACATTACATCTAAAATGCACTGTTTTGGTTTCATCTGGCCATAAAATCCCACATCATTCCTAGATCACTTTTACAGTTTTTGGCAAACTCTACCCTCCCATACAGGCCAATGTAATGGATGCCCCTGCGAAAAAGAAGTGTGGCGAATTGTATTGAATGTGCACTTGTGTAGTGTACTTCAACTTCAACAAAAACTCTACGTGCAGATAATATAATGTTAATGAAATAAAAGGCCATTTAAGTGTATTTAAAAAGAGTACATGTTCGTGACTATGTTATTTTAAACATACTTAAGCACACTTTTAAAAAGTGCACTTTGCTTTGAAATAGTGTCAAATTAAGTTTTAAAGTAAATTCAAAATCAATATGTTTTCAATAATTTTCTCTCATACTTTAAAAAAGTAGATTTATTTTAATGTGTTGACTAAAATACAAAAGCACAAGCAAAGTAGTCTACTAGATTATTGATCGACTTGAGCTTAACTATTATGTGTTATTGGATGTTACATTTAAAGTTAATATATTTTAAACGTACTCAATTGCAACTTCAACATTAAAAAATTACATAAATATTTAAATATATATAGATATTTAAGTATATTTTAGTTTAGCATAAATGTTTGTTAGTACATTCTGCAGTACACTTTAACCATAATATATATATATTTAACCATATAGAAAATAAGTATTTATGAAATAACATTTAAAGATGTACTTTTAGTCCTAGTGAAGTTCATCTAATTGCATTTAATATAAACTTGAACTACAAAAAAATTTTCATTCAATTGCAGTTAACATGCAGTTAAGTGTGAAAACAGTTAGTACTTAAGTATATTTATCTAAAGTATACTTTTCCATAATACGCACTCTTGTTAAAAGTATGCTAAAAGAGTTTTTCTGTTTTACAAGGTTGAATATTGTTTTGTACCTTTTTTACCTTAAATCTTTAAATGCTCTTTGTTTTTTGTTCCTTGTGGCCTACAGATCCACTGCCTGAATAATGATCTCTGTGTTTTTTTTAATTCAGAAAATATGATAGTTATTAGAGTTATTCACAGGTAACAGCCAATAGTAAGACAATTTTGTCCTTTAAAGGACATTTGTTTTCATTTGGTGACACAAAGATTGCATGCCATATTAAAATAATTCAATTTGCGTTTCTGCACTTTAAAAAAGTATTGCAGAGAATATAATTTCATAAATTCAATATAATGGGAGAATTGATTATAGACCTGAATGCTTTTCTAAGTAAGCTTTTCACAGATTTGTTCCTGCATCTGTTTTTGTTTGTTCTATTGTTTTGTTTGAACATAATTAGATGTGGCCCTTACCTTATGAGGAGCAGAAGTCCCACCGCCGAAGGGTGTCAGGCTGGCAGGAGGATCAGTGATGTAGGTTTTTTTCGGGGGAGCGGGCTGGTACCCGTGGCTGGGTGGAGGAGCAGCATGGTGACTAGGCTCAGCTCTCCATGTGTTATGACCTCCATAAGCAGGAGCTCCACCATAGTGTTGGTCCTGGTAGCCTCCAGACGGAGCAGGGCAGAATCCTGGCTGCGGAGGCCCGTATGCAAAATCAGGGCCTCTGGGTTGAGCCGGCATGTACTGTACCTGGGCTGGCCCGCGGACCGGCTGCTGCTGGGGCCCAGGCTGGGCGGCCCTGACCTGAACATTGAAGGTGGGCTGGCTAGGAGTAGAGGCGGTGGTGTAGGATGCTGGGACAGGCTGGGGAGCAGGCTGGTATTGGGGCCGTGGAGATGACGAAGCCGGAGAAGGGACGGTTGGAGGGGTCTGTGGTTTTGGGGTGGACTTCTTAGTGGCGGTTAGAGGGGGTTGAGGTGGGATGACCATGCGCCGATAACCTGTAACAGGAGCGTTGGAGCCTGTCGCAGCTGGGCTAGCAGAATTCTGTAAGAAATAAACATTAAATTAGATATTAAATTTAATTTTTTTTTGTCCACTGGATGAAAGAAAACTGAAACTGTTTGAAAACTCAATTTGAATAAGTCTTAAAGTTCCAAGGTTTTATAGGCTTTATTGACCAAGCTGAAAAATCACTTAATTTACCATAATAGCATTACTTGTTGATTTTATTTATTTTTAATTAAATCTTAAATTTTCTATATTTTTTACTTTCTAATTCAGTTTCTTGTGAGGCACGGCATGAATTTTGCCAAACCTTGATTGACATCAAGTTACACAAACAGCCCAAACCATTAAACCACTATCCATCACAGCCTGCCAACTGGCTAATGGTCATTAATGATGGGATGGACATGTTACAATGAGAGGTGTTCCTAATGAACATCAGGGGGCGTAGAACCTTCAGAACACCTCAATTTAATCATCCCGCATCTCACAGCACAAGTACAGTAATTATGCAGTCTGTCTACTGCAGATCGATCCACATGGCAAGTGCAACAACCATCAGTTAGTCGTGTCCAGACCACATCCACTCGTAAACTATGGCTAATAAAGCTTTGAGATGCAGAGTCAACAGGAGGGTATAAATTGTTTTGATGGAGAGAGAGAAGTGATGAGCAGCTAGATAAAGGGTAAAGACAATTGTGCTGATGCTAGCAGGCCGCATGGGATGGAGGCTAAATCCGAAAGATTTGTTTCTTCGTTTTCCTGGGTGCTTTGGCTCTGTAGCTCTACGCAGAGAAATCTATTCAGTGTCCAACAATAGCTGTGTCACAGAGCCTGAGGACAGGCTCGATTTCTGTAGATCTAAAAAGATTATTGAAAATTCAAATAAGCACAAACCCCCGTGACAACCATCAAAGATCAAAATAAATCCTAGCTGTAGAGCGTTCGGTGCTTTGTCTGATTGCATTAAAAGACGAAAGAGATACTTCCATTCTATAATATTTGGCTGATTTTATTCATCTATACAAGGCTGTTCTGTCATAACTAACCAGCTAAATGAAGACCAAAGAGACTCTAATTTCATGATGAAACATTCAGTAATACACTTCATGATAGCACATCATTGCCTCGAGCAGAACTGCACATTTTAAACACATCTGTGAAGTGAATGTGCCTATAAAAATGTTTTAATCTTGTGGTGATGCCCATCTCTCCATGAATTCAAACATAAAGTGTTTGGTTGAGCGAGGAAAGACACTGTTGCATCATGCACTTTAGATGGGATTCACGGTTAAGGTAGCTTGCTGAAGTAAGTGGGTCAGAAAGACATTTTTAAACCAAGAATCTACAGTATAGTTAAAACCAACTTGTTAAACAAATGTGGTGACAGATACTGTCATATACTTTTAGAAGGCAAAAAGTCAAACTGCAATGTACGCAATTCCTATTAATTTGTTTTAAGTTAAATGTGTTTTTGTATTAAAGTAGTAAATTAGTTAATTATACAGGGCTTATAATCACTATTTAATATTCTATATATAATTCTGACACAATCTGAAAATATGCATGCTACTTATCCATTTTTCAGATGAGTAGAAAACAGTTTTCATAAAAAAGCAAAAATATAAAAGTAGAAAAAAAACGTTAAAAATAATCATAATAATTATTATGATTATAATAATTAAATTCAATAACAACTGTGATGATGGGCACTTATCAGGATCAAATAAATGCTTAATTTTCAAAAGTATGTGAAATATTTAAAGTTCGTGGCATAGAATCTTTAAAATACGTCCGCAAGTTTTACACTGTTATTGTGGTCTGTTATTGTGGCGACATTTCCACGCCCCAAAACATGACGCTGAACAAAAACGAACTGCGATTGGTTGTTTGACATGTCTGTGAAATGGCCTCCATGTTGACAATGTTGTCATCTGTACAAGAAACTTTTAAAAAAATGCATAGGAATTGCCTAACAAGACAAAAAAAAAAAAAAAACTGATAACTGTATAACCATCTGTGCATATACTATATAGCTAAAGTAGAGGGCAGAAGTAAATGACTCCATCAAGGTACAGTAACTGTGGCAGTTTCAATTACATATTACAAAATCAAAGTCTAATAGTCTGTTTCAAATAGATCACCAGTGTTAAATTCTCTAATGACCTACAAACTAGCTGTCATTAACCTCTGCTTTTCTTTTTAGGTTACTGCCTTAAGACAGAGAATGAGAAATCAATTACTGTCTCTATCAAATGATGAGGAGACTGAACCTACATGCCTGAGGCAGAGGCATCTTCTTTAAAGACATAAATATGCCTTGTTATTATGGCTTACAGGGCTCTTGAAAAAGTCAGGAAGAGGTTTGGGTGACAGCACATGCGATGACCAATCAAAGTAACCAATGACTGAGGTTTATTAACCTAGCAGAGCAAATTCAGATGAGTGGTAACTCAAGCACTTGGTCACGTTCCATCTTTACATTTAACAGCAGGAAAAAAAAATCTTATGGAGTTCTGTCCTTGGTTTTACAGACAAAATCATCATGGATACGATTGTGTAAATGAATGACAAGCTGTATTTGAGTCATCTTAATGTGCTCGAGCCGTGACTATCAAAATGAGGAAAAATGATAGATGATGCGAGTTTGCTTCCTTTTTATCTTAACAATGATACCTCAGGCTTCGAGACACAAAAGTCAGACAGACTCCAAAAAGACCGTGTGAAATATTTCACACTCTTAACTACAATTTCCTTCTCGGTGATTAGGGCCGATGTATCTGTCTGCATGCAAGTGAAAAATACCCTAAACGTGCCCTTCAGGAAGTGAAATTACTCAATTTAAATGTTTCATGCTATTTTAAATACTTGATATTATTAATTTATCTATAAAGACCTTAAACCCTAACATTTACTTAGGAGAGGGCTGGAAATGCAAATAGGACCCTAAAAATAATTATATTGTCATGGCAAATTTTACACCCATTAGATTAGAGGAGAGGAAATCACTTCTTTATTTGAGGGTGAAATCATGGGTAGGAGAAGATTGGTGTGGAATGGCACATTACAGATTTCCTTGTGCAAACAAATTAGGAAAGTTCTGTTTTACAGAAGCATTAAACTTTGTGAATGTACCCATGAAATATCCACATCTGCTCACAGCTTCTGGGTGATCAGAATCTTCCAATTTCATATTAAAATGAACTTCTAAAGTTCTAAAGTTCTGCAAAGTGATTGTAACATTGTCAGCTGTATAATATGTGAAAATAGTGTTAAAGTAGAAAAATCAGCATATGTAAGGAAATATGCACTTTTTTGCCATACAATGAAAATGAAAACTTTCAAAGTACAAACTAGGGTATCACAATATACTGGTACTGATGATAACTGTGATGTTTAAAAATGATTTTCTGTTAATGCTACACATATGGTAATATCTGGTTGACACTCTAACATAGTAGGTGGCAGTATTGCACATTAAAGCTGGTTTCCGTCATAAACTGGGAAATAAAGGAGACAACGACAAAGTCAATAGTATATCTACAATTCATGCACAAAATCATGTTGGAGGACATGATGTGCTAAAGTGAGGCACTCGTACCCAGAAAAAAATTTTAGTCGCAAGTAGGGCAGTTGGGAGATGGGGGGTATGGGTTCTGGGGAAAAAAAAAAAAGATATGGTGTTAGAAACTCCAAACTACAGCAACTGCAGATCAAAAAATTGGGAAAACTCCCAATTGCGCAGATTCCTATTGAAATGAATGGACTTCACCCTAGAAATGTTGCCAAGCAGCTGTAAGTGTGACTGCATCTTGAGGGTGGCAAAATTATAAACATATGTTCATTTTTGGGTAAATTATCCCTTTAAACCTCTGAAGTCTAAGGGGGTTTTGGGGGCCTGGAGGAGTTTTGACATTTTTGCAGAATTTTGTGCTTTTTTCAGTTGCTTATAAACATATACATGGCTAAAGTCTGAAAACACTATATTCGGTACAAACTGGGCTACAATAATATGTAAATAGCATGTATGTACATGATTGTGTTTTTGAGAAAACAATGTTTATGCGTGGTTAGTGAAAAACTACAATTTTGAAGTCACTGAAATAAGGTCATAAAACACATACAGAACATTTGTTCACAAGACTGTTAAACATGGACCTTGTAGCCTAGAATTTTTGCTTCAAAATGATGTGAAAATCATCTTGTTTACTCGCTCACAGAAAACAAAAGATCGATTCTTTTTGTTTTCGAAAGGGCATTTGCGAGTAGGCGTGATTTACCGTGAATATTTGTGTGATTCACACCTGAGAAGACAAAGGCCCGCATAATGAGCTGCATAATGAGCCTTTCAGTCAGGTATGTGACTGAGAGGGAAGACTTACAAGAAAGAATGTGAGGCCAAAATAAATGTATATAATTTTATGTTTGTAGTTTATTTAGAATATATTTAATTATCCCACTAAATAACTTGAGATTCACTTGTGAGTGCAGTTAAACAGTTTATTTTCAAATAAACTGTTTATTTTTCAAAAAGTTTTACTTTCAAAGCTGAATTTTTAGCATCATTACTCCAGTCACACAATCCTTCAGAAATCATTCTAATATTCTGATTTGCTACTCCAAAAAATATTATTATTATTAATGTTGAGAAGAGCAAAGAAGATTTTTTTCTGTTTTTTTCTTTTTGATTAATTGAAAGAACAGCATCATTTGTAACATGATTATTGTATTTATTATCACGTGTGTGCTAAATAAAAGTTTTAATTTCTATATATACTGACTCCAAGCTTTTGAATGGTATAGTGTATTGTTACACTTGGAGTAAGACTGGAATAATGATGCTGAAAATTTAGATTTGATCACAGGAATAAATAAAATGTTAAAATATATTCGAATAGAAAGTTATTTTAAATAGTAAATGCAACTTTGTATGTAGGCCTATACAATATATATAGTTATAAACATATATGGCTATATTCATGAACAGAGAATAGCCTATCACAGTAAAGTTTTGTCTGTCAGTGCGAAGCGAACAGTAAAATAAAAAAAAATTGAAGAACAGTCATGTGGGTGTTTACACACCGCGAGCTTCACGTGGACTATTGTAATATCAATATAGGAAAGCTCACCGCATGGGCATGGTAACATTAGATATAATGAAGGGAGACATGAAAGTCAGGACATTGCGTTGTTTTCATATGGATTACTTTATCACAGAATATTTGTTTTTGATAATACTTGCTTAGTTTAAAAGTAGACATGTCAAGCTTTCTTTAGATATATCTCTCATGTCTCTTTGTTGAGTATTTGCTAAATTACAGTTCATTTTAATGACACGTTTCTAAATGAATATCATGCAGAACCAAGGCGGCAGACAGCGTACCCTGTTTGTTTTTTTTTATTTTGTAAATACACAAAGTTTTGTTGTTGTGTGTGTATACAAATAAAAGTAGGCCCTTTACAGATTCGATTGATGTACTGTACTGCTCTTATCTGTATGATCAAAATGGAAAGTTTTAAAAGAATTAAAGTTTTTTTCGGTGTTATCAGGAGAAGATGCCACAAAACGCGTATCCGCATCAGTCGACCCCAGAGGGTTAAATAAAACTCAAAGGCCTGGCTGATCTGGAACACTTTTGTTCAAGGCTCTCAGTAACACCTCTGTTTATGGTAACAACATTAACATTACCTTCAAGCTGTACATTAAAAACTTTAAGAGCAGTGCATATGACCAACTGCTGTAACCCAAACTTATATGGATATTGTGAACAAACTCACAAATCTGTAGAGAATTCCTCTGAATTAACTGTGCTGTTATGTGTGAAATAAACCAGTAGTCCAGCTACTGTAGCATCGCTGAACAGTCTTTTACTTACTAAAGTTACTTTTCCACTAAAACTCATGATTCAGAGTGACTTTTACAAACAACTTGAGTGTGAAATTTGTCTGTAACTCCAAGGAAAGGCTTTTTGACACATTAGAATAGATTAGGAGCAAGCGTGCTGGGCTTGAGGGCATGGGTAAATCTGTTAACTTTGCATTTCTAACGCGGATGATGGGGGGGGGGGGGGGGGGGGGGCATGAGATTGTACAGCACAGAGGGAAAAACCCCATTGCTACAAAGAGAGAAGCTCCTCTCTCCACCTCTTTCTACTCTCTACGTATTCTTTGTGTCTGAACAAACGCGAGAAACATCTCCCTTTGGCCTTCCAGACTGTGGGTCAGACAGGATCGGTGTGAAGGAAGTCCATCGGCTAGAGCAGGTCTGCGTCCCCCAGCCCCTTGTTACGTTTGGTCAGTTTCACTCATTCGTGTCGTAGTCAAAGTAAGCGAGACATAGTAATTGTCTTCTTTTTAGGGGCTTCTATGCACTTGCACAATGAAAGGCAATCGGGCACGGAGTAATGCGACTATCTCCTTCCACATACATTAAAAAACAATCTCTTCTCTCTACACTCAGGCAGTTCTGGGCACTCGTTTTAGAGAAAAGGATGAGATAAGTCATGTTTAATATGATTCAAGATGTTCCACTGACAAAAGGCCTCCTGCGGTTTTGAACTCTTTTACATTTGAATATTAAATACATTTGGGTGGAAAAGTTCATATAATACAGAGCCAGAATTCTTTTAGTAATCAATTGTCAATCTCTGCAAACAACATGAAACAAAAGCATCCATTTAGGTAATATTAGTTTATTATGTTCCTTTGAGTCTGACAGGAAATGTTTTCACTGGACTAGAACAGTTTCATAATCACTGGGCACGGTCACATGCACAATCTAAAACAGATATTCTAAACAACCTGACAGCCTGTAAGGTCAAGTAAATGTTTCAAAACTGTTGGGGAAAGGTCATCATCACATATGGAGTGCATGTAGATGCTTACATTATGCAATGATTATGCTTAATAAGCTGAAAAAGACAAGTAAAGACAAATTATGGATATAAAACAAGTATAAACTAATGCAAATAGATGAAGTGAAATTCATTGTAAAAATAAGGTGACAATGTCCCCAGTATTACAGGATGGTATACTGGTGCCTGTATACTTTACAACTTATAACCATACATATATATCATTGTATATCATCATTTACTCACCCTCAATTTGATGCAAGTTCTTTTTTCTGTTTAGCACAAAAGAAGATATTCTGAAGAACGTTGGTAACCAACGGAGGCCTAGAGTGAGCCGCGGCCAGCTTGAGTGAGCAGAGGCGGGCGGCTAGAGGTGGACTCTACGAAGGAGCGTACCTTGTGCTTGCGGCAACTACATGTGACGACCCCGGTCTGGACTCGGGGTCCACGGTGAAAGCCCATTGTGGGATCCACAGTGCAAAATTTATGTATTTCCTCAGCGACCAGCACGGATTAGCTCCATGCATGACGAAGCGGATATCGTCCTCTTTTGGAAGGCCAAACAAAGTAGTTTCGCTTTCACAGTGAAACACACAGCATCTATACGACATGGCGGCGGTGGCAACAACAATACTACAATGAGAATAAAAAGTATGCCTTCTTTCTTTGCGCGAACATCTGGGCGGCGTTATGCAAATCTCCCCAAATACTGACGTAGAGATGTGGGGGCTTGTTAGAACGAGCCATTTTAGAGGGGCATGGACAAGTCTCAACTTTTATAAAGAATATCTCTTTGGATTTGAGACTTTAGTCTTTGCAACTTTACAGATCTTCTTTATGCACCAAGAGCTTGTAACAATCAAAAGAGAAAGGAAAATTTGAAATCACATCATATGATCCCTTTAATAAATAAGAACTTAATATTGTGTTATATTTTAGACACAATATTTTCTGTTTTTGATCAGTTTTGTCAATGCAAATATTACCTATTAAAGGCACAGCAGAACTGTTGTACATCTCCTAGCAACACACAATTTCTGAATGAGTCCGCATTTTGAACTCATTCATGAATAGAACCATTTACTTAATTCCTGACTCAATCAGTCATTTGAACATATGGAATGAATGAATGAATGATAAATGAATAAATAAATAAATAATTGATTAAGAAAATTAACTCCACATACTAACAAAAAAATAATCAAAACTAGTATAAGTTCTATAAAAAAATATTTTATATTTACATATTAATAAAAAAATCTGAAAAAAAAACCATATTAATTAAAAGAACTAATTAAAGGGATAGCTCACCCTAAAATTACAAATGAAAAAAGAAAACAGAAAATGAAAGAGAAAAGAAAAAAGAACTTGAAAGAAGAAGTAGAAAAAACTTTCTAAAGTTACTTTTTTCATGTCTATTTGATGCTTTTCTTATGTAACACAATAATGATTTTTTTTTTGTAGGTAATTTCTCAACCAAATTTGATGTGCAATTTATATGCAATTAATTCAATTAATTTATTGACAAATTGTGCAATTAATTAGATAAAGAATTTAATTATTTGAAAGATTATTCTGCTTTGCATTTTGTCTGTTTATTTGAAAACATCTGAGACCAGAATCGGTCGTTGTCTTCATTCTCAACCATTGTATCTTCTCTGAATCAGATAAGTCAAGTGAAGGTATTACCAGGAAGCTGTAATAGGCACGCAAAATATCAATCATGAAACTGTCCATCAAAGACACTGTTCTCAGAAAAACTTTCATTTACACGATTTGAGTAGGAGTTTGTTTTTTTGAAATTCCACATAGGGGGCTTTCATCTCTTCTTTTCTGTTTCATTATGAGCTTTCAGTTCTCGTCTAACCATATTCTCCAATAGTTTCACAGAAACTACAGACAGAAAAAAAGGTATTCTTCAGAGGGTTTTTGTGTGACCATGATACGAAGACATCAAAGATGTCAAAGCAAAGCAACGAGGAGGATTGCATTTGAATATGATATGCATTTACCCACCTAGCATGATTTCAGGGAAATATTACTAATACTACAACTAATAAAACTGATAATATCAGTGTTAACCGCTGCCTGATTTATGATTCAAGATAATTAGTCATGTATGAGAATGTAATATTCAGTGAGTAGTATTTTGAAACTTCCCGTGTTGAGCCATAATTATCACCATATGAGTCAACACTGCATTTCATGTAGCCCTTTCTGAACAGCCATTCAGGACCCATATATAATGTCTTTCATGTATATCCCACGTAGTAATTCATCCATTAAATACACAATGCACCACACAGCGATTAAGTCCCCATATTGTTTCAATAGCCACAGGAAATATCTGACCGCCAGATGTTTCATTGTAGATGACACATTGTTTTCATATTCACTGATATTTTCATAAAGGAAAAAAAAATGATTAATTTTATTTGAGAAGCAAAACTGTGTAAAATATTAATAGAAATCTAATCAAATTGAACATATATATAGAATATGTGTGTGTGTGTCTGTGGAATGCTGAAAATTCAGCTTTGCCATCATATTTTAAAATAAATTAAAACAGAAAAAATGCTTTTAAATTAACAGTAACAAATTAACAGTATTTCATAATATTACTGTTTTTATTGTATTTTTATCAAATAATGGGAAACAAATTATTTTACATTAAAAAAAAAACAATGGTATAAATATTTAGAAAATATTTTCTTCTACAGGAAATGTATCTTGTTCTATGGATCTTTAGAAATTTTGTAGAAAAAGGTTTATATCGGAAAAAAAAACAGCCAAAGGGTTTAAAACAACACACACACACACACACACACAAACAATATATATATATATATATATATATATAATATATATATATATATATATATATATATATATATATATATATATATATATATATATAAAAACTTAATTTAAGATAAACTCGCTGAAAATAATTTCTTGTCCAAGAAATCATGTTCCGTCGATCTTTAGATAATTCTACTAGAAAACAAGACAAGGTTAATGCTGCAAAAATAGCCAATGGGTTAAAAAAATAATGAATGAATGATTGAATGAATGGATGAATTCATTGTAATTCATTTAATTCATTTTAATTTGAGATATATTCTCTGCAAATATTTTCTTCTCCAGGAAATGTATCTTGTACTATTGAACATTATATACTGTAATTCTCCTGGAAAAAAAGATAATTTATGTTTATTAAAAAAGGATAATAATAATGATAATAATAATATAAATAATAAACAAGGATAAAACTAAAGGATAATATTCTTCTCTAAAAATATTCTCAGAAATGATTTTCTTCTCCAGGAAATGCATCTTGCTCTAAAGATGTTTAGATAATTTTCTTGGAAGACAAGACAAAAATACTGATAACAGTAAGTTACTGTTTTGTGTGTGTGTGTGTGTGTACTGGTATATATGGTATATGAGGACTGAAATGTGTATAATGACGTGGGTACTATAACATAAACATGTTTTATGAGGACACTTCCTGTGTCGTTGTAAAACAAAAGGCTTAAAAACATACAAAATGGTGTTTTATGAAATTCAAAAATTGTCAGTAGTTTTCTGTAAGGGGTAGGTTTAGGTGTAGGGCTGGTGTAGGGCGATAGAAAATACAGTTTGTACAGTATAAAAACCATATACTAAACCACAAATGTGTGTGTGTGTGTGTGTGTGTGTGTGTGTGTGTGTGTGTGTGTGTGTGTGTGTGTGTGTGTGCTCTAAATACTATAGCCCTGGCTATCAGAAACATATGGATGCACACTTCTGATAGCCAGTCCAAGAGGTCATGTCCAGGTCAGACATGTTTCTCACCAAGTCATCAGATTTCAAAGTGTCAAATCAGTGCTCACGTGTCTCTGTGGGAGTAGGAGGAGGAGTTCTCACTAATGTTTGGTGACAGAGCTTTTGAGGATGAGCTGTTTAGTAGTGATACTCAGGGGGCAAACACTGTAATGTAAAAAGGCAGGTCCCAATGATGGCTTCGGATGTGTGTAAAACAGACACACAAGCGACATTATGCAGTTTATTAGACTAACGTACAGTGACTGGCTACATGGAGTGCCAGTGGGCATGCTCCACTCTCCACAGTTGGCTGCCATGTCAAAACTCTGAACCTGCTACCATGTTGACCTTAAGGCCAATGGCTGCCACAAGCAGTTGAGGATTGCATTCCCACTGGCCCCCTCCTATTCTTTTATCTCCATCTCTGTCTTCCACTATGCTTTGTTTTTATGCTTTGGTTAAAAACTCTATGTTTACAGTTAATTAAAATAAATTACAAACCCGATTCCAAAAAGGTTGGGACACTGTACAAATTGTGAGTTAAAAAGGAATGGAATAATTTACAAATCTCATAAACTTATATAGATAACATATCAAATGTTGAAAGAGAGACATTTTGAAATGTCATGTCAAATATTGGCTCATTTTGGATTTCATGAGAGCTACCCATGCACCAAAAGTTGGGACAGGTAGCAATAAGATGGCCGGAAAAGTTAAATGTACATATAAGGAACAGCTGGAGGACCAATTTGCAAAAAAAATTATTAGGTCAATTGGCAACATGTATTGGGTATAAAAAATTTTTAGCGCCTCTCATTGTGGCAGTGTTTCTCAGAAGTCAAGATGGGCAGAGCATCACCAATTCCCCCAATGCTGCGGCGAAAAAAAACAAGCAAATAGTGGAGCAATATCAGAAAGGCGTTTCTCAGAGAAAAATTGCAAAGAGTTTGAAGTTATCATCATCTACAGTGCATAATATCATCCAAAGATTCGGCACATCTGGAAACAATCTCTTTGCGTAAGGGTCAAGGCCGGAAAACATACTGGATGCCCGTGATCTTCGGGCCCTTAGACGCCACTGCATCACATACAGGAATGCTACTGTCATGGAAATCACAACATGGGACTCAGGAATACTTCCAGAAATATTGTCGGTGAACACAATCCACCGTGCCATTCGCCGTTGCTGCCGTGCCTAAAACTTTATAGGTCAAAAAAGAAGCCATATCTAAACATGATCCAGAAGCGCAGGCGTTTTCTCTGGGCTAAGGCTCATTTAAAATGGACTGTGGCAAAGTGGAAAAATGTTCTGTGGTCAGACAAATCAAAATTTGAAGTTCTTCTGGGAAAACTGGGACGCCATGTCATCAGAACTAAGGAGGACAAGGACTACCCAAGTTGTTATCAGTTCAGAAGCCTGCATCTCTTATGGTATGGGGTTGCATGAGTGCGTGTGGCATGGACAGCTTACACATCTGGAAAGGCACCATCAATGCTGAAAGGTATATCCAAGTTCTAGAGAACAACATATGCTGCCATCCAGACGTCGTCTCTTTCAGGGAAGACCCTGCATTTTCGCTGCGTAGAAGAAGGATCCGGGTACTGAAATCATTACAACATCATGGCTGCGTAGAAGAAGGATCCGGGTACTGAAATGGCCAGCCTGCAGTCCAGATCTTTCACCCATAGAAAACATTTGGTGCATCATAAAGAGGAAGATGCGACAAAAGAAGACCTAAGACAGTTGAGCAAACTAGAAGCCTGTATTAGACAAGAATGGGACAACATTCCTATTCCTAAACTTGAGCAACTTGCCTCCTCAGTCCCCAGATGTTTGCAGACTGTTATAAAAAGAAGAGGGGATGCCACACAGTGGTAAACATGGCCTTGTCCCACACTTTTTTGAGATGTGTTGATGCCATGAAATTTAAAATCAACTTATTTTTCCCTTAAAATTATAAATTTTCTCAGTTTAAAACATTTGATATGTCATCTATGTTGTATTCTGAATAAAATATTGAAATTTGAAACTTCCACATCATTGCATTCTGTTTTTATTCACAATTTGTACAGTGTCCCAACTTTTTTGGAATCGGGTTTGTATATTCTTTTGAAATGCACAAGGTTTTTTTCTTTACCATAAAATTAAAGCACCATAAAACAGTATATATGACTCATGCACTATATTCCAAGACTTTTGAGTGAGAAGCAGGCCAAAATGTAAGTTGTTATTCACTGAAACTTCTGTTTAATATACACACGAGAACTTCTTGACTTGCATTTGATGCAATAGCGAGAGAGAGAGAAGGCAATAATATTTTCAGTGAATAACAAGACACATGACATTTTAGTCAGTTTATCACACAAAGCAATATTGTACAGCTTCAGGAGACTTGGAATATTGTGTATGAGTTTATTGCGTATGCTTTTATGATCCTTTTTGTCCATTTGTGTGGCACAAAAGTGATTTGCAGCTGTACTCGCAAGTCATTTTCATTGTTTGGGGAAAAGAAAAGCAGTCTGGATATTCTTCTATTTCTGTAGATTTTTAAGTTCTATGGAAAGTTCTAGGTTTGAAACACCATGAAAGTTAGTAAATGATTATGTTAATTTCTGGATGAACTATCATTTTAAAAGGAGGGTAGAGAACAAACAATTCATGATAAAAAGCATACTGTATACTTTTAGCATAAACACCCTTGATTACTTATAAAGTTTAATGAGATTTGTGAGCATTTATTAAAGATCTTAAAAACAAAAAAAAATGTGTTAAAAAAAATATAAAAAAAAATCTTTCTCACATTAAAAAACATCTCAAAAAAACATAAAAATATCTAAAAAAAGCAAAAACACATTTAAAAACATCAATTTAAAACAAAAATAATGCAATGTGTTAATCTAATATGTTAATCATTAGGCAATATTGAATAAGTACTTTGGTAAACATTAACAAGTACATTATCTCATATTTCTAGATATTTGAAAATGTAACAACAAATGAACAGTTAAGCATTATACAATCATTGTTAATGATTTAGTAATGAAAGTTATTATAAAGCGTTACCAAAAAGGGGAAAAAGTCAGTACCCAAATATGATGGTTGTGGTTAAGTATTCAAATTATTGTTCATTAATGTCTATTTAAAAAAAAAAAAACGCTCATCCATATTCTTATTTCCTCTTTCTGTTAGTATATCTGTCTGGTGAACAAATTAATTAAATGATCTTAAGGATTAAACAGCATGTCAATAAACAGCATTATTTATCACACAAAAAGCATTCATTTTGCCATTTCTTGTAGCAGCGGAGCAGAAATGTGAAATAGATCTTGCCCTCCTTAGCAGGAAATGGACAAGAGGATTATGTCTCAGAGTAGAAACTAAACTGACAATAGCTTTAAGCAGCCGCACACCTCTTTCTTTCTATTTACAGAGAAGATAAGAGGAAATTGGGAGAACGAAAGGATGAAAGGCAGACAACTACTGTTCTTCTGTGACCTTCTGCACATTTGGAATATAGTGCTCTGCACTGTCTGCAGAGCACAGCCTTAATATGCTGTTACATTGTGTATTTAAACATGGTTAATTGATGCATAACACATCCATAATTTTAATTAGATTTTAGGTGAAAATGTACATGTGAGTCTAAATGCATCTCTTAAGTGTTCTGACTTCTAGCTGATATACAGTACACATTTGAATTTATAGCATTTCTTATCTGTAAAAACAGGCCAAAAATATTTATGACTCATCCTACACCACAGGATCTTCCAGATGTATTTTGCTTTGACTACTTAATTGAATTTTGAAGTGCCACATTTGCACAGAGCATGTGACATGGATTACACAAATGTCATTTTAATGTCTAGTTTCCCAGTAATCGAGTCATATGATACCTTCCTAAAGGCCCAATCACATTAAATTGCCTTGAGACGAGCATTTACAATAAATAACATTAAAACATTTACAACAATGCTCAACAGAACCCATACATGCTGTCTTGAGCAGGATACATGTCCTCAGCCTGACCCAGAGGGGTCACATCCACATAGACAGATATGAAAGGAGCTGTATTTGGACCGTGAGCATACTTCAGCATGAGCAGTGTGAAGTCAGCCGAGAAGCTCCTCTCATGGAGGCGGCAGGAAAGGAAGTAAGGAACAGAGCAGTGACAAATGACAAGTCATGATTTTACATTCCCTGATCCAGTCGTTCAGCTCCCACTGCCCGGGAAAATGAAGAGTCTTGACAGAGGTTTATGAGCGGGAGACAGAGAAGAGACAGTGATGGGAAAGTGTTTAACTGAATGGAGAGCTTGGAGTGGGCCGAAGTGTCAGCACTTTAATTGTTGTTACAGAGTGCTAGTAATGTAACTCGCTCTATAAACACAATATAGAACAGAGACTAGAACAGAGTGGCCTCTCACCAGAGACTAATGCGGCTGAAAGAATAGCGCTCAGCCTTGATGCAAGCACTCTCGATGATGTCAAATGTAGATGTGAGGTAATTATTCACAATGCTGTGAGCACCATGGTGTACACTCTTAATATCCCAAAAGGCTGTGCCAACCAAAAAAAAAAAAACGCTCTGAAAGAAATCATAGATTTCTGATTCTATTCAGCCCACAAGCCTGTAAACTGATTCCTTAATTTAGAAATAAAGCACAATTAGGAACAAGAGAAGACCAATAAAATGATGTGGAACATCTCTCTGACTGAGATGTTTTATTTTAATGGGCAATTGGAGTTTGGAGTTTCTGAACAGGTTTCATTTAAATTAAGCCAAAGTAAATAAGTTAATGGCTCAACCAATCTTGGATTTTTCTCATGGCTTCAGAATGTTGATTAAAAGCATGACAAAATGGCAAACAGAATTTTTATAATTAGTTGGAATTTTTACATTCATGTACCTGAAAATCACCTGAAATACAGTACACACAAAATGATCTAGATTGAGGTTAAAAGTTTGGGGTTAATTTTAATTTGAATTATAAGAAGTTAATACTTTCATTGAGCAAAGATGCATTTAATTGATCATAAGCAAATTTAAAGACGTATAATGTTACAAAAATTTTCAGATATTTCAAATGAATGCTGTTCTTGTGAATAAAATAATAATAATAATAATCCTGCACAAAAATATTTTCAATGAGCACCGAATCACCATATTAGAATGATTTCTGAATAATCATGTAACACAGTAATGGCTGCTGAAAAATCAGGTTTGACATCTCAAGAATAATTTAAATTATTAAAATATGGTGAAATAAATAAATACATTTTTACATAAAAATATATTACTTCTTACTATATTTTTAAACAAATCAGTGCAGTCTTGTTGAGCATAAAATATTTTTTCAAAAACATTTTCTTACCGACCACAAACTTTTAAATAGTATGACTGTACAAATACACTCTCATAGTTAGCAGCCCTGTGTTTTTTTTTTTTTTTTTTTTTTTTTTTTTTTAAATGTGCGACCTTTCACACTGTTCATCAGCACCTTCTACATGATGAGCAGTCCACACATTCACTTCAACACTTCAGTCACCCAGTCCCTTGAAGACAAACTACATTCTTCACCCACAAATCAATAGGGGAAAACGCTAAAGAGAAGCTGAGAAGAGGATCTGAAATTTAAAGGGCTAGTCCACCCAAAAATGAAATCTCTGTCACTGTTCCCTCACGTCATTCCAAACCTGTTTAACTCTTTTGAGATGATGTTTTGAAGAACTGTTTTTGTCCATACGATGGAATGAGTAGGGTTCAAAACAACACTGGACCCTTTTGACCCTGAGCCTAACATCAGGTGTGCTTATATAGCTGTGAGCCCAGAACACCTCTGTAGAATGATACGTGGAGAACAGCAGCGGAGGAAGCATTCAACTTGTGCTAAACTGTGTGGAAGACTTTAATAATGCAGAAGTCCTAGAGGGTATAGGGCTCACATGACTTGAGATGGCTCCTTCAGGCCTAATGTCTTCCTCTCTGACAAACATTTGTAAGCCAACAAAGTGTCAGGGATAGAAACAGAGATAACGATTCTGTGTCTGAGACTACTCTCCACTTCAGATACTTTTAGCAGAGTGCTAACTTGAGGTGGGAAACCTGGCGATTTGAAGAGTAAAGAGATTTTACACATACACATGGATCCTGTGCTACTGTTGGATATTCATAAACACAAAACGGTGTCACATAATAAGACAAGGCTCTGTGAGCTGACGCTCTGATAAAGTTTAGCATCCTGTACATTTATGTGATTCTATGCTTTCGTGTTTAATTAAATGGACAACATTTGCAACTGCATTTTCAGCCTTACTGACTTCATTCGATTAAACTTTCATGCTTGTGAGAGAGGTCCAGGCAGTCTTTTATGTTTTGGTTTATTGAAATGAGCCCAACCATCACAGTTTCACCGCTAATTGCAAAAAGAGATTCTTAAATGAATCCAGCATGTGCATTCAAATAAATGCCAAATTTGGGATGGGAAATTTCTCCACAAGCAACTGTAAAGAGGTCAATGTTGCAGTAAAACACCAAGATGTCATTCCCAAACCAAGTAAACATGAAAAGCTTGATTTACATGCCTATATTTTTATGCAATTTCAGTCATGCATAAAATATAATAACCAAAAGAAGCATTAGGCCAAAGAACTAAATCAAAATGTGTACAGGGCCGCACACACACACACACACACACACACACACACACACACACAAAAAGGTACAGATATATTGTCATTGTCTTCCTGATCACAGAAGTCATCGCAGACACCTGACTGGATAATGAGTTCATTGACCGTCCCTTTGCACCTTGGGTAGTAACTCTGTTTGACACTTATCTGCTCTCCTTCAACTGATCTCATTTGTTTGGACTGTTCATTGGCTGTAACAGAGGTGGGGAAGCTAGCAGACCTGAAACGTCTTGAACAGGAACAAGCTAAATCTAGACGTTCTTACAAAACACATTTTAGCTTTTACGATTTTGCATTGCACCAGAGAATTTCCCTACCTATTCTTGGCTGACAGTGAGAATACATGCGTGAACTGCTGACAAGGTCAGGGTCTTTAAAAGGTCTTCTCTAAAAATGGGGAAAAAGTTGCTGACTTGCTGCTTTAAGCTAGATTGGTTGGGCCATATTTGAAGGTAATGTTTCATAACATTTGAGGAAAAGAAAAAAATAGATCCGTGGGATCTACACCTTTCAAATGAACTCTAAGGGAGTTTTTGCCACTGAGCAGTTCAACAGTTAACATGGTAATAGCTGTTTCTTCAGGTTTGTGCCCTTTTATTTACCCAGCTTTAATTGTTATTCAAATCCACAGATCTCAATATTTCTCATATTTTTGTTAAATATGTACATTCAAACTGTCTTGGAAACTTTTTAACCATACCATCAACATTTGCCTTTTTTATACAGTATATAGATATGTTAATTATATCCTTGTTCAAGATCCAAACTTGCATTGCTAAACTGTACAAACTTAAAAAAAATCCATAATAAAAATATGAATTATTACATAATTAAACTGTGATAATTTAAACAAATAATGCAATATAATGACATTTTGATATTTATTATGTTGAATTGATTTACTTTTTATTTATCAACGAAATGTTCCCACAAAAATTAATAATATATATATATATATATATATATATATATATATATATATATATATATATATATATATATATACACATTAATGCTGTTGACTGAATTTTTCTGAGATCATTTAACAATCTTTCCATGCTTTGATTCATTTTCCAATATAACTTCAATATTTAATATTATTCATGTGGTGAAGAGGCATAATGTAGAGGTTTCTCTTGTAAAAATAGCTATTGTAAAATGAGATGTCTTCCCTAGAGAGCAATTCATTATATTCCCATAAAGACTACTTCTGATTCAACACTGTGGGTGTGTAAGGGGGAAACATCTATGCTAATCTATGCCAAACTCAGAATTGCCTCTTGGATGGATCCCACTGTGTGTGTTTGTGTTGCAGGGACAGGGGTATGGCTGGAGAGATGAATGATGGAAGCAAATGGGGTTTATATAATGATCACATTTCATTATGTCTTGTTACACCCACAGAGCACCAACTAAAGTAAAGAGACTTCTTTGATAGGTTTGGAAAGCATCAAAGCAGCAAAACAAATTCAGCTGCCATTTCACACACAGGAGTCGATAAAGATCACAAAGCAGGTCCTTTAACCACAGGTTTCCATGAACTCTGGGATAAAGTCCCTTTCCTTAAAGCTCAAAGCAGGGATGAGGGGAAGAGGACTCCTATTGATTTTTGAGAGAAGGCTCTGTGATTTGGAAGCGCTGTAAACTGAGGACGCGGATACTCTGTTTGTACAAGTGGAAGATTACAGAGAGAGCAGCTGTGCCAGTGGCCTCAGCTATAAAACCTGGCACATTAAACAAGCCTAGAGTCACTCTAATAATTCATATAACAAAGACAGAGAAAAGTAAAGGCCTGGCGGATCTGCTAAATTAATAAAAAAAGTTCAAATCAAGTTAATCAGACAGAAGCAACATTAGCTGGAATGTACATAAGAGTGTGTGTGTTTGTGTCAGTACCGAGCAAAATTCTGAATTTGACAACAGGGTCACTTTGAATGTATTTCTGTCATGACAACTCTTGGAGAGATTAACATGGTAATGTACATGACAATGTTAATGTATTTGGTCTTGGCGGAATAGATCTGCTACGCTGCTGCGGCAGAGCAAGTACTGAGACTTGCTACTTCCAATACATCCACAACATGCTGCTGTGAGCATGTAGGAAATACCGCTGCTGCACATATAACACATATGAATAACCCCATAGCATACATGAATCACCTTGTAGCAGATCTATACAGGTGGAGCTGGGGATGGTGAAGGGTTCTGAAACGCTGCAGACTGCTACAACAAACAAAGCCAGGTATTTGAATATTGAGCAGTGAGCTCATTGGCTACTGATACAGAAGAAACCAATCAGCTGTGCCATGCGGTAATGATGTGATTAGATCATATTGAGTTAGACCTACTGAACTGCGGCATCTAGAGTTTCATGCCAGAACTCTGTATGATTGGAATATGAATTGAAATGACAGATTTTAAATAGCCAAATGCTAACCAAAAATCATTTGCATTGATTTACAGTAATTATGTATATTTGTTCCTTAATATGTACATTTTTTCTTAAGTTATATTATTAAGGTCTCGCTCTGTGTGTGTGTGTTTGTGTGTGTGATGGTCTGATTTGATCAGATACAAGCATTTTCTTGAAAAAAAATTAAAAAGTATAATGACAGTTACTTTATTACATATAGAAATACATATAGAATAGAAATAGAAAACACATTTAAAAAAAATCTTTGGTGGCCCCTGGAATGTTTATTATTAATATTATTTTACTGAACATGTTTCTGGTTATGCAAAAAAAAAAAAAAAAAAAAAAAAAAAAAATCTCCTATGAGAAACAAATTACTCATCATAGAAATTTGGAAAATCCAAACATTTTGAAACTCTTCAAGTTCCATATAATTCTAATATTCATTTAAAATAAATATTTCTACAAAAACATAGTAATTTCGTGATCTCTTATTTTGTCATTGAAAAAGTCTATGAACACTGGAAACACACCAAAATCTTTACATAATAGGTGCCCACTAGGTGATGATTTTGGCACTGTCTCACACTTAAACTCTTTTACACATATCCCAGTATAAACTGGCGGAGAAATGCTGTCATAAATGGCCAAATGAGCAGGCATATCAGAGCAACTGAGACTGATCCGGAGATTTAACCCCAATACCAGGAACTACTCAGGCTGTTTTCTCTCTAACACTGTGTTTTCTCTGCCTGTATAAATTTTTCAAATCTACTGACAAAAGCTTTCAGACTCCTTTCTGTTACTTCTAGCTCTCACAAAGTACTTTTACAAAGATCTGCACTTAGACTATATTTTATTTAGGAAAAACTTACCTGCCACTTCAAAAGTGTGCAGATGCATGACCTTTAAAAATGTGTGCCTGTCAGTGAGTGTAGCTGTTGGTGTGCTTTAAATGTGAGTGTACATATTTCTCATTGTGTGTGTGTGTGTGTGTATGTGCGTGTTTGCAGTACTTGTTGCCAAACCAGCATCACATTGCTGAGAGCAACATTAATGTTTTCTCAGCATACTGTATCAATGGCCTCTGCGTTTGCCTGAACTGAGGTCAAACCAAGTTTCGCTCTTTATAAAAACAGAGCTATTGGCTCAGACACTGATATGTGACCTCTTGACCCCCCATCGCTCTGATTCCCTCAGGAATTTCTGCAGCGATGCTCCATCATGACTATGTGTCTTAGGAAACATGTCTGAGGCTCAGATTCAAAGCCTCTCTCTCTTTCTGATACATGTACTTCTTTGTTATTCCTTGTGTAATATGCGGTACATCAAATGAGTAGGGTTCCGAATGCTAAGTATTTATAATACAGTGTCCAAACAATAACCCTTCAGCATCGCTGCTATCCCATGAGGTCATGGGAACAGAGGAAGTGTCAGATTGGCAACGTTAAAGAAACATGTCAGAGAAATGCATAACCTCTTTTCAAGCATAAGCACCATAGGTAGAAATAACTAGTTTCTTTCCATGCAAAATATCATCAAATGGACATGATCAGACATTACTGTAGCTATCAGCATATTGCAAATATGTACAAAGCTCAATTTATGAGAGAGTTTTTTGCAGAGCTGTGTTTGTGCAGATTTTATGCTCAATAATCATTTTAAAAGAATGCCTGTCGAGGACTCTGGAGATCAGCAAATAGAAGAGACCAACCCCAGAGAAGAAAAGAGGAATAGAGACCGCTTGCCAAAAGCAGGGTGTTTCTAGTTCAGAGACAGCACTCTCCATTATTAAGCTTTAGCCATGTAATAAGGCGAGCTCTATCTGTGGTGCTGTTTGCCAACAGGAGGGACTTGTGGTTGCTCCAAATGCTACAGCATTGACTCCGAATGCACTGGCCTACATTCATTGTGTGTTGCTGAACTATTTAGTAAAGTGCCCTAGGGCTCAACTTGAGTGTCTGCTCTTAACTTCATTTGATATCTATTAATGATATGGGTCATTATAATTTTAGACTATAACACTTTCCAAAAATGAGAAATGACTGGTACACTTACACATTTTGATTTGCTTTTCATCTGTCTTGTTGTGCAACCTAAATTAGTTAATCTCCTTCTTTTTTTGCGAAAACAGGTTCCCATAGTGTATTATATATATATATATATATATATATATATAAAAACATCAATACTGATTCATTCAGGAACTAATCTTTGCTACTGTGTGTTGCTGAGAGGCACACAACAGTTGATTCTTTTTTGGTTTCTTTCAGTAATATATTCATTTTTGGGAGCAGAACTAGACATGGTAACTGGCAATATTGTCTTTAAAATGTAAGCTACTCAATATTACTTTAATGTTTACTGAGCATTTGTATACATTTAATGCTATATTACATTAAATGCAACCATTTCTAAATGGGTGAAGCTTTCAGAATGTTTTTAATGTAATGTGGTTGGAGGTGGTTTGGGAGTGTGTGTGAGATGACTGTACCTGCGGCGTGCGCGGTTTGTATGGTGAGCTGTTCTCTAGGTCGACCAGGATGCTGGTCAGAGAGTCGATCTCAGCATCCAGACTAGAACGTCTCTCTTCTAGAGTTTTCTCAGGACCTTTTATCTGAAACACACAGACACAGTAACCTGTAATGAAATTAGGTCTTTTGGAAAGAAGGTTGCTCTACATCAGCTAACCCACTTAAATCACACTTGAACAAAAGCATGCTAAAAAATAAAAGAAAATGACTAAATATTATACACAAAGAAGGCCAATTGTAACACTCAAATATGGTACATTATCCACTGTGGGCTACTATTACACAACACCTTGGGTATTAGACCAATTGGTGATCTTTTTTGTCTTTGTTGTTTTGCGCCTTTTTACATGTTCATTAAAATTAATCATGGCCTCAGACAATTGGCTGAAAGTGAATTACTGTAACAACAAGACACAATTGTCTGGGAGAACGTCTTTAGGAGAAAATCTCAGTGATGTGAAAGAATAAACAAAGAACAAATAATGCTTTGTTGGTGAGACAGCTCATTTCATATTAATTGAATCGCCCTTCAGCTCTCTCTCCCTCTCACACTGTCCGCTTTATCTGTTTTTACTCTACTTAAAAGTTTTACTGTCTCCCAAACTGACAATAACACAGCTTCACTCTCACAGTTCTATTCACACTTGCAGGTTTCCTTTTTAGATGTTTACACTGAGGTAGCATGACATATCCATAAATAAATATCCCACCTCACTTAATCTAAATATTGGGACTCACTTGATTCATGTGTCGTGCAAAGTGTTCCCAAGTCTCCAGGTAAGCATGCAACATCTTCTGAATGAGAATACAGTGTTTTGTGCTATTATAAATTATGGAAAGCATAGCGGGTGAGCTACAAGTATTCTATCATTTATGGACTTTCAACCTTTTGCTAGTTTAAAGGCAACAGGAAAACGTTCGGCGGCGCCACCCGATGCTTTACCTCATGGTCTATTACAATGTTTCAGTGAATATTCTCTTAATATACTATGTGGTGTTTTGTGGCTGGGCCATAACGTATATATATAAACCGAGATCAGAGGTTGCTCATCTCCCATTCCCTTTAAGAGCGCGTCCAATTTGCCCGGGCTCAGTGCCTAAACGGATTTGCCTATATTTTACACGGCGGAATTTGCAAGCGCAAAGACAACACGTCTCCAGAGAGAAGAAATGGAGCAGCTTGTGTGCGAACAAATAGGTAGCGTTAATTCTGATACATGCGATGACTATCCATTATGACATGTAGGCAGTTTTATATTTATGTAGCCTACACAATAATAATATTTTACATTGTAACCCTTTAATTTTTAATTTGGCATGTTTGTGTGCTGCTGTACGTCCCTGTGTGTGTAATAAGCGTAATGCACGCGCGTTGTGGACCCGCCTATAGTATTGCGCTCTTTAAATGACAGCGAAAAAACATTGCGCCAGACTTTGGACCAGGTTTGAGTTGGTCTAGGGTGCAGTCTATTTTCAGTTCCTCAAAATAGCAATGTTCCTGAACACACCTCGTTTTCAGACCAGCACACCCATGGGTGCAAATGCATTTGCTTTTTAAACAACGCGGCGCAGGACTGGAAAATGAGAACTGCGTCAGGCTGAAACTAGCAAAAACATGTATGCCATGCCTTGCGCCACATTGCACCGTGTGTATGATAGAGCCCTCTATCTTGGATGAGCAATACATCTGCAATCACCAACTCCTGTCCTTTATGTCGGAGAGGAAGCAAAGAACTAAATTATCAAAGGCATTTGAGGAATGACAGCCATGTGACAAAAAAAGGTGTGAGGGGCAGAATTTGACAGCATTCTCGTTTCTCATCAAAGGGGGCACAACCTTCTCCCCTCACTGCTGAAGGACACTGATATCTCTTCTTGTCCTCTGTGGCTTCTTCTTTCTTTTCCCTCATCTTTACATGACAATAGATAAATAAAAGTCCTTTATGTCCATTGACATAGCTTTGTGAACAGTTTTTGTTTGTGAGTATTCAACAGTGAGGTCATGACATAAATTGTGGTTTTGAAGTAAGGAACTTTCTTTTTTGTTTTTCAAATAATAATAATAACAATTTGTGCATATAGTGTAATCAAGGGGACACCATCTGTACTTCTTTGGCTGAGCAAAGAGAAAAATCAATAGAATAATATACGACCATTCAAAATTTGGGGTTGGAAAGATATTTTTTTAATGTTTGTGAAAGAAGTCTCTGATGAATTTATTTGACCAAAAATAAAAAGTAAAAATTATAATAATGAGAAATATTATTAGTTTTCTATTTTAAAATGTAATTTATGCCTTTGCTAGAAAGCTGAATTTTCAGCAGTATTACTCCAGTCTGCAGTGTCACGTGATCTTTCAGAAAGCATTCTAAAATTTGTTTGTTTGTGAAGCTAAATCCTAAATAATATTGTTCTGCACTGATTGGCTCTATATTTTTTGGTATACTTTAGTCTGCCCTCGTCTTTCAGATGAGGAGAGGAGAGGAGAGGAGAGGAGAGGAGAGGAGAGAAGAGGAGAGGAGAGGAGAGGAGAGGAGAGGAGAGGAGAGGAGAGATCATATGGGCCAGGATCAGTGACTGACTCTTGTTATAATTATATCTGTTTGGATTACATGTCACAAACCTATTACAACCCTAACATGCCTCTATTTGGAGCAGAACGGGAAAAGGTTTCCCGAACAATCGAGGAAAGGGCAATAAGAGGTTTGCATCATTAATGCTAAGGTCCTAAATTAGGGTGAACTTAAACTTGAACTTAAAGCAGTGGGGGGATTAATTTAGAATGAATGATTGTGCCTGCTGATTGTGCGGTTTATTTGCACCTGCTGTTTGTGTTGTTCAGCAACAGATCCACTAAATTAATTATGCAAAACATGTAACGGGCACAAACCCGGTTACAATTCTGAATGCTATTTGCATAGTTCAATTCACGATCTTCCGGATTCGTTCCTAACTCTAGGTTGCGATCTCAAATACTTTACTAGGACTGTACAGCAGATACAAGAACCTGAATTGAGTCTTCAAAGTCTGGAAACAAGCAAAGTTATAATGCTCTTCTCCATCATTTTGATCAGATGATTGCCTGTCTATATCCCAAAACAATAGCGCTGCCGATGAGAAGGTCATGGGTTCAGTTCCCAGGGATTGCATGAACTGATTAAATGCAGTCTATGAGAATTTGGACAAAAGCATCGGTCAAATGTAAATATGAGGAATAACTGCTGCCATGACTGAAAGAAAATGTACATAAACATCTCTTAAATTAACTTACAGTAATAGCGCAACATTAACTGTGGCAGGCAAATATGCTGGTTTCTGAAGATGCACAAGATATAATAAGCTTAGTTTTACATAAAAAGAAGGGCCTGTTTTGTGCCTAAAAAAATATGGCAGGGGTTTAATGTAAATACACAGTACAATTTCAGCACATGTATAGCCTGTTTAAAAAAGATTGCATTGACAAACTACATGCAAAAGTTGCGTAAATGTCTCATGAATTGATTTAGATCTGTTTTAGAACAGTTTATGTAAATAAGGGAAATAAATGCAACGTTAGTTCCATATGATTATGTGATCAAAAGCAACTTCTGAGGCTATTTCCACAGTGCAATTCCCTGTATTGCTTCATTATTAATTACACTGTGTGCTGCAATTTATAAAAGGTTCAAGACTTTTTATTTTTTAGGCCTATGTTCCTATAGCAACCAAGATTGAGTCATGCACACACAACAAAAAGATCAACAACAGTTTACAGAAATAAAATACTGTAATAACACATAAAGCCTTTGGAAAATGCACACTTACACAAGTATGTAAGCATTTTCCCTTTAGCCCGTATTTTGTGAGCCATTTTAGGTGAATTATCTTAATTCCATTAGAAGAACTGGTCGGTTCAATAGCAGAACATAGTGTGATGAAAAGAAAAGGCATAGCAATCTAATGAAGCATTTCCATCAGTTATGTAAGCCATCTTTTTGCATTCTGGTAAGCACCGTTTGAAGAGAGGAAGCTGATTTAAGTGCTGAGTTTAATGAAAAACCACAGAGACAGATAAATGAAGTTAAATAAAGACTGCATGTGTTGCTAAGTGTTCTGTTACGGGAAACAAAAGAATTTAGGCCAAGTATCATTTGATTATTCATGTTCACCACGCCACTCCGGCCTCTTCCTCTTGTTAGTTCTGCTTAGGAGCAGAAATAATTCAACATCCCCTTTTTTCATTCATGAAAGATGTAGAAAACTGGAATTAGGGAAAGCTGCGGGTCGAGCGTATTGCCGCTCATTTTCGGTAAAGTACCAACAACATGTGAACACGCACATACTGTTATCAGAATCAAGAGCTAATGTCTTCAGGGGATTGTGCTTTGCTGTGGATCCTTTTCTATGTCACAAACCATCTTCTGTCACTGATCTCCTCTCGTCTGAGATGTAAAGCCGGTTAAACTGACTCCAAAATGCCATTCATTTCTACAGAGGAATCAAGATCTCGCCGCTACAGTCTGATGTCTTTTCTGTACTAGCCTAATTATCCGCCGGTAACACCGTCTGACTCCACTGACTCCATAGAGCTAGATCAACAAACGTGCTGATTCCCTCCGGACAGGCTTCCTCCCTTGCAGAGCAGCGTTCGTGGGAAAGAGATCCAGTGGAGGGTTTTAATAGAGCAGAGAGCATGCCTATATAGTCACATTCTAAAGCAGCCTTATTTGAAAAAAAAAACAAAAACAAAACAAACGGGTGAACCCCTGATGAAGACTTTACATGTACAGTATCTCACAAAAAAACAGTCTCATCATCGCTCATCAGTGACTGGATCCTGTCTTGCAGCAAACCCAGTCAAATTGCAACTACACGCACACATCATCAGCAGACACTGATGTAAAATCTAAACTATTCACATTATTTAGATAAATTGTGTACTGCTGGAACAGTACACATTATCTGTCCATGCATTCCCTGGGAATTCACTGGCTATAGAAATATAGACAGTGTGTATTGAATGTGTTAAATAAAAATTAAAATGTGTAATTACAATGAATATTACTCAGAAACGGTTTTGAGGCTGTAGTTTAATGGATGGACAATCACTGTTTGTTTCTTAAGGAGGACAGACTCCTTTAGGTGGAAAATGACTGTGGTGAACCAATAGGTGTCAGCCTTCCCTGTGCCCTCACTCATTTCTAAACGAGTGCCAAATTAACTAAAGAGAGATATAAAGAGCTAGGACATATGCCTGGTAAACAGCCACAAAAAAAAGACACAGATCTGGCCGGCCTATTGACGGTTTGTCAGTAACACATGAAAAGGGATATGAAACTTTCAAATTTGTAATAGGGTTCAAAAATATATCACACTGAAAATAATTTATTGAAATCTAACTTAAAACTGTAAAGTTCTAGTATATTGCAAAAAAAAAAAGAGAGAGCAAAAAAAAAAAAAGAGAGAGACATGATGCTATGATTCTGCACTTCAGGTCACTAATCAATTCACAATGTGAACGCTGTACAAAAGCTCATATTTCTTTGCTTCCACATAATTTGGAACACTAACAAATCATGTTTGTTTTTCAAAAGCTTGTGTAGTTCATGTCAGCTTGAGTGCATGATGTACTACTTGTACAGTAAAAAGTAAAACGGGGGGACGGGGCCGGGGGTGGGGGGGGCGGGGGGGGGGGGGCCGGCGGGCGGGTGGGGGGGGGGGGGGGAGGGGGGGGGGGGGGGGGGGGGGGGGGTAATAACGGGGGGTGGGGGGGGGGGGGGGGGGGGGGGGGGGGGGGGGTTTTTTATTTTAATAATTCTAAATACTGACTATTAAGTACACATCAGATACTAAATGTTATTACTAAGATTTTTTTTTATTTTAATATCTCTTTTGTATTATAATATGTCAATGCAATGAACATTTTCACAAAATGGACTTTTGGGCCCCACTGGAGGGTAATACCATACAGTATATTGTGATGAGTGTTTTAACAAATCTCACCTGAAAGCCGAGGGAGGCCTCATCCATTGCGTGGGGGAGGGTGGGAAGCCTGATGGAGACGTGAGTCTGTCTGCTGTGTCAGTGACAGGTGGAGGAGGTAGGGGATAGTCTCCTGTAAAAAAATAAAATAAAATCAGACACAACAAAAAACACATTTAAAGGCAAGACACCCCATGAGTCAATATTAAAAACCCTCTTCCTCAGGGATGAATCAATTCACAACAGGTCAGAGTGGGTGGAAAACTTGATAGATCTGATAGATCAAGCTGACATAAATCCGACACACCTGGATGTCACAAAGAATGGCAGATTGAAAGCTTTACGGGATATAATTCTTCGACATAACACAATGATTAAAGACATTATATATATATTATATCTACATATATATTATATATATATATATATATATATATATATATATATATATATATATATATATATATATATATATATATAACAGTCTCCTTACAAAATACAGTGTAAGTACTTAAAATCTTAGTGTGTGTAGAAATTGAAAGGAGGGAGGCTTACACACTCTTACCATATTGTCCCTGATAGATTAACACATTTAACAGCAGCCATTTGGTTAACTAAAATGGTCTAAGCTGTAGTAAGTAGGTGTTTGTACAGATTAAAAATCTAAGTACTGTGCTCAAAACAAGTGAGATGGGATATTTGTCCAGCCAAGTGTGTGGCAGCAAGCCAATCGCTGAGTTGTAAAATCCACAGCTAATCCAGGGATTGGGATCCACTGCATGTTTCAGGGAGGATCAAGATTTGCTCGCTAAATTATATTCTGATTTGGCTGCGCTCTGCGTCCAATTTAGTAGGACTGAATCATTTGACCGTCTAAATACCAATCCAGACATGAGCTTTTCAAATTACAACCTTTTAGAGGAGGCAGTGGGAATTCACTGCTGTATTATGAGCATTTAAGATACTTTTGATCTTTTTTTTTCTCCAATCTTCATTTTAAGTTTTTATCTGTCTTTTGCTAATAGGATCTAATTGATGTCATAAATGTTGTTTCCCCCCCCCAAAAGAGTCTACTGACCAAATTAATTACATGGTCTTGAAAATGTCTACAAAACATGAACATGTGAATGCAGACAGAAAAATATCAAACGGGGACATGCAAAAATCAATTTTTTTTTGTACAGTGTAATATTTCTTTGAACATGGCATCAAACATTCCCCAAAGTCACAAGAGCACTTTACATGAAACATTTTAATGTAAAAAAAAAAAAAGAACCTCATAACCTCTGTGAAATCTCATAAGCCACTCCGACCATGGCATCTTAGGCATTCCAAAATAAAAAAAAAAAAAAGCAAAAGTGTCCAACATCCCCCCCCCCCTTTCCTCCCTCCTCCTATGAGCCTCTATTTCTACTTTTCTCTGCTGCCTTGGCTTACCATCCTAAAAAGTCACTTGTCATTGCAAAAGTTGACACAAAATTAATATCTTCTAAGTTCCTTAATATCTTATGTCTCTCCGACAAAATCCAATGATGTTTGGATTTCTCAATTCAGGGCAACACGAGAGATGTAAATGTTTCAAAAGACAGCATGATTTATTGAGTGGCGTCCTGAAGACACAGGGCAAATAGAGACCAAGAGAGGGAGGTGTGGGACAGTACCCACTCATGCAGTGCCTTGAAATACAGAGCAAACAAACTGAAAGAGGAAGATAGTCTTTACCTAAGCATGGGGGGGGCTGAGAAAAAACATCAAGGACAGTACCAGATATCTCCAAAACCAAATGAGAAAAACACTGAAATTTAACAGCTAGTTTTCCATTTAAAGAAGGGAAAAAGAAATAAGACTATATTTTGAATAGGGAAAATGCTAAAGCTCGAAGGTCCCAAAAAAACTCACTGTAATTTACTAATTAAATAATGACTAGTTAGATAGACAGCAGTATAAAACCATTCTGAAAAACATTTAACAGTTAAATTGCCATTTTCACTCAAAAAAGAAAAAGCAAAATACCATAGAGATGACTGATAATATTTAATAATAGCTATGTTCCGAAAACTAGTGAGCTGCCCACACAAGTGGCCTCTTCTTAGCTGCACTCCCAATGCGCGAAGGTTGATATAAAGGCTAAATAAATTAGTTGTTTTGAGCCACCTTCTAAACGCCCAGCAATACGTCAATATCTTTCACAAGAGAAGTCAAATCCCACATTGCATGTGCGACATCCTCAGTGGAAAAAAAAAGGTGGATGAAGAAGACAGGGAAAAGAGCATACTGAAAATAACTATAATGTTTTCCATCACAAAACATATTAAGCATCGCAACTGTTTTCAACATTGTTAATAATAGAAATGTTACTTGAGGCAATCAGCACATTAGAATGATGTTCTGAAGGGATCGTGTGACAACAGAAGCCTAGAAAAAATACTCTGCTGAAAATTCAACTTTGCCATCACTGGAATATATTTAATATAATCTATAATTGTATAATATTTTCACTTATACATTTGAAATATAATAAAATATAAAAGTTATTTTAAATTGTAATTGTTTGTTTAAAATCACAATATTATAGGTTTTTTTTTATAGTAGGTAATTGTCTATATGGGCAGGCCACCAGCAAGGCAGTTAAGCAGAGTTTAACCCTGTTATTGTTTCCCTCTCAACAAATGCACATGAGACAAACAGTAACACTTGCAGGGCCTCCCATCAGGTCAAAACAGAACATGTACACATCACATAATGGCCAACCTGTGCCTGACAACTATGAGGCTTCATTCGCAATCACAGCTAATGCTAAAATAGGTAATAGTAAACAAGTAAAACTAGTACGGATATTACATATTTGATCAGTGAGGTGTCTTCGGTGTTGGAGGTCAGCGAGTTTGGGGAGACATGTTTCTCTGGTTGCTGGTTCTGCTGCTATAGAGAGACCAGGGGGGCCCCTGTGCCATGAATGAGAGAAGGCTCCATTTATGCAGCCCGGGGAAGCGAAGGAGTTGAAAAGGCAGTGCTTACTCGCTAATGAGACAAGCAGCAAGAAACACCTACTTTATTACCACACATTTTCCACTCAACTCTTTATTTGAGCACATTACACTCAAGTACCCGCCCATTTTGTGAAGCCAAATTCTAATCATATTAAAGTTATTTGAAAAGGACCATGAGAGGTATAATTGGGTAATCAGGAACATGAATGTTGTTAAGGGTTGAGTTAAAAAAAAAAAAAAAAAAGGAAAAAGAAAACAAGCTCTAGATGAAGCCAGCGGAGCATAAGAGCAGAGATGAAATACACTTCCTGTAACGGGATGATTATGTGTGCATTTCAGATGTGATCCGTAAAAAAAGGGTTTTATTCCAATCCAATCATGTGCTTATGCAGATGTATTATGTGTTTGCATACACAGTAAACTGCTTGTTTCTTAACACTGCCTGCACCACAATTTTTATTTTCTCCTCCACTGAAAAGGGTGGTGACTGAAAAAAAAAAAAAGATTATTCTGTAAACTTAAAGTGTGCCTTGCAAGCAGTTCTAATCACTTCCAGACAGAGTAGTTTTAAGATCAAATTTTGCAGAATATATGCAAATTATGGGCTGAAAAATCTACATATTCAACTTACATTGTGAATAGATTCTTGCACATGTGACAAAATTTTGCACTAGGCAACACAATAGTTACAGAGCATTATTCCCATTGATATCAATGGATTTGCACTGTGAACTTGTATGTACTTATATATATGCCAATGCTTTTTCTACTGTCAGTGTGTATTTAATATTTTAATTGTAACATTACAAATTAAATGGTTTTTGTTTTTGTTGTTGTTTGTTTACTTTCTTTGTTGTTTTTTTAGCTGTTTTTATGTCCTGAAAATGCTGAAGAAAATCATAGTAGAAATTTTCAAATGTATCAATTCCATGGAATCCTCAATATGATATCCACTTGCGAGGGACTCCTGTCTTAAAATATAAAGGCAGTTTTACATTTCATGTAATATTCCATGTACCCATTTAAGGAAAAATGTAATTTACAGCATATACTATATAAACACATAATATCTATTATTAATATATTAACTTTAATTTTATATAGACATTTTATTATATGTATTTTACTGTCATTGTACTATATCCAAAACAAATTATTTAAAAGTTACCTGAAAAAATATTTACTTCAAGTCAACATTTTATATTTTATGATGTATAAAGCTTAAGAGAAACATATTCAATTCAATTCAGATGCACTGATATATTGATTTTCAGAATAAGTATAGCTCAAAAAGCAGTTTTACTAAGAAAAATACCTTACAACACCCAATGAGCAAAATAAAGGTGACAGCCATAAGGAAGAACTAGGAAGAACTAGAACTAATGTTGTAATATAATAACTATAATCCATATAGTAGAATGATGACTATAATCTTGTCATTCCGTATATTCAACAGGTTTCATTGTATTCATTAAATGCACAGAAGTTATTTGAGGCTGAAAGTGGATAAGAGGAAATTAATTTTGCAATATACAAATCTCTGTTTGAACTCTGTGCAACCTCTGTCCATCAGGCATTGATACTGACACAATATCAACTGACAAAGATAGCATTTCAAAAGAACATCTATTCTCATATTGTTTATGAGATGAAAATCTCCACACTGACAGTCATAAAACCAGAAGAGCTTTCCGTGGAATGTCACTTTTGTAATCTGTGCAGCACGTTGCATGTTTATTTGGTACATATTTAGATGCATTTACATTTTTGTCTGCGCTCCAAATTCCCCAATGAATTTGATTTACAGCAGAAGTTCAAGCAGAAGCATCTTTGCACCCGCATTTCGCAGTAAACCGCGTAAACAAAATGAATGGCTGGGGGCGCATTGTGGCAGCAAGGATCTCCAGTTTAGTCATATAACTGCATGAAAAACTCATCTGGGAAATGTGTAAAAAAAAGGTTGTCAATGCAGCTACACCATCCCCGTATATTAACACACCATCGCTATTACCCGGCTCCTAAAAATAGACACACCAAATCAAACCACAAACAAAAATGAACAAAAAAATGTGCTTGCCTGATGATCAACAAATCTACCAAACAATTGAATTTTTTCACTCATATTTACCTCTATATTTATTTTATTTAATTATAATCCTTCAGAGCAAAATTAAATAGTATTTAAAAGAAACTAAAATACCATAAATATATATTTAACTGAAATTTAAATATATTAATTAATATATTAATAAACACAAAATAACTAAAAGAATTATAACTATATATATATATATAGATATGATATATATATATATATATAATATTATATATATATATAATATATATATAATTATATATATACAGTACAGGTCAAAAGTTTGTGAAACATTACTATTTTAATGTTTTTGAAAGAAGTCTCTTCTGCTCATCAAGCCTGCATTTATTTGATCAAAAATACAGAAAAAACAGTACATTGTGAAATATTATTACAACTTAAAATAATAGTTTTCTATTTGAATATACTTTTAAAAATAGTTTATTCCTGTGATGCAATAGCTGAATTTTCAGCATCTTTACTCCAGCCTTCAGTGTCACCATGTAACATCCAGTCTATCACACTGATCATTTAGAAATCATTCTAATATTCTGATTTATTATGAGTGTTGGAAACAGTTTCTATTTATTCAATATATTTGATGAATAAAAGGTTAAAAAGAACTGTATTTATTCAAACTAAAAAAAAATTCTAATTATATATATTGCTAATAATATATTTTCTTTACTATCGGCACTTTTATCAATTTAACACATCCTTGCTGAAAAAAAGTATTGAATTTTATTTAAAAAAAAGAAAGAAAAAAAAAACTGACTGACCCCAAATTACTGACCAGTAGTGTATATTGGTTATTACAAAATATTTATATTTTAAAAACATAGCTTCTTTTTTTTTTTTTTACTTTTTATTCATCAAAGTATCCTAAAAAAAGTATCACATGTGTTCACATGTCTAAAAAATATTAAGCAGCAGAACTGTTTCCAACTTTGGATAATGAATCATCATATTAGAATGATTCCAAAGGATCATGTGATAATGATCCTAAAAATTCAGCTTTGGCATCACAGAAATAAATGATAATTTAAAGTATAATAAATTTAAAAACAATTATTTTAAATTGTAAAATATATACAATATGTCATTTTTTTCTGTAATTTTTGATCAAATAAATTGCAGGCTTGATGAGCAGAAGAAACTTCTTTCAAAAACATTAAAAATAGTAATGTTTCCAAACTTTTGACCTGTACTGTATATATGTGTATATATATATATATACACATATATACAGTACAGGTGTATATATATAATATATATAACCATATATAGATATATATATATATATTATATATATATATATAGTATATATATAGATATTATATACACACACACGATATATATATATGTATATATAATAATGTATGTATAACTATATATATATAATATATATATATATATATATATATATAATAATATAATATAATATATATATTATATCTATAAGAAGAAATTGAAGAAATATTCAATACAAATGAGTACAATGGGCAACATAAATCTATAATCCCGGGCACAGGCCTAGAAGAATAAAGTGTTATAAATTACCATAGTGACATTTCCAATGGTTTAAATCTTTGTGAGAAGCTCTCAAAATGTCTAAGCAGGGAGACGTCCTAAATGCAGTATTTTATCTGTACGTATTATCCATCTGTATTCTCTTCTAGCACTCGCGATGCAGCTCTGAGGTTTCAGTCCTGCTCTTACTTAACTATAATGTACAACAGGACTGATTTATGGGCTTCATTTGGCTGGAAACACCACTCTGAGTTTAAGGTTTTTGGACATGTTCTTTTGTCGAAGTATAGGGGGGGAGGAGCCGACAATGCTGGTTTTGTGGAGATCTGACAAGAATTTCGAGAGGGATGGAAAAAGAGAGTTTTTTTCTTTAATTTTAGAGACATAAAAGGGGGATTATTAAAACTATTGTGCAGGAAAATATTGGAACAAGTACACTAGAGAGCAGTGGTGGCCCACAAAATCTACAATCCCAGCAGTGTGATCTTCAGTAAAAAGGACCTCTTGAAGCACCATGCTGAATAATTTCTCCACTACCAGTGAAAAAGAGAAAACTCATCTGAAAAAAAAAAATATAAATTAAACCATGAAAACTAGCAGGGCGTGTAAATGAGAATCATTTAGCCATTTATATTTAACTAACATGCATGGATGGATATTGGTAAACCCGAGGTTGACGGCGTTCCAGTCTATAACCTGGGGCTTCAGTACAAAGTGGCACCAGACAAAATGATGGTATTCAGGTGAAGTTGGAAAGATGGGGATTTGGAAAGTGAAACATCATTCCAAAACTGATAAAAGATCAGGGCAGCAGAGCAGTGCAGTCCATTGGCTGAAAATAAAAGAGGAATGCAGGCTGGATGAGAATGAGGGGTTTGTATCAAGTGGATGGAATTTACTACGTAATTTAAGGTCAGGCAGGTCACATGGCAGATAAACGATGGGGTTACTGGTTCATCGGTGAGGACATTTGAGGACACAACAACCCAAACTGGTGCCAAATTCCTGCTGATTTGCTTGGAATTAGATATTGGGCCTGCCATTGTTTGGTGGGCCGTTTGGCGCAAAACATCACAGCGTTTCGGATGGTACATGCACTAGTGGTACGTAGTGCTGTAATAAACATGTTCTTAGTTTTAAAATCCTTTAGATGTTGATTTCAACACCATGGGCATGATTCTACATAGAATCTGGCTGGGACAAAAAATAAAAAACAAAGCAATTCTGAGTTATCTTAAGGGGCGCATGGACCGCGAGTTATCTATCTCTACCTTAGTCTATGCTAAAATCAATAATCATAATTGTAATAATAGCATAATATACATATGTCAAAGCATTTTGTTTTTAGGAAAAAAAAAATCAGAATAATATTTTTATTATTTATTTTGGCTTCAGTAAGTTTATATAATTATGATTGGGGGTGGGGGGGGGGGGGGGTGGGTGGGGGGAGGGGGGCTGGGGGTGGGGGGGGGGGGTGGGGGGGGGGGATAAAGTTTTAAAAACAATTCAAATTCAATATCACACTTTGTGTACATTATAATATAATATAACAGGTAGTTGTTTTATACATTAATATACTTTGCTATATAGTGCAGCTGTTTTGATAAATGAGCTCATACATAATAATAATGAAAACCTAGAATAAATCAAGGTTAACCAATGTTATTAGAACTATGATGGGTATTTGGGGCTCAGTTACAGGCTTATTAAAGGGCGTTGTTTCATATACCCGTTTTCATAATTTTTTTGTACTAACTAAAACTCACCTATCTTGCTGTTGCTGTTTTAAATGTCAAAAACTGACACATATTTAGGTATTTTTCCAATTCCTACATCTTGACTTCCTAAGCTGCTTGACTCTGGGCTTTCATTTTTCAGAATGTATTCTCGTCTATGCCTGTAATACCATTCGATAAGCCTTCGAAAAAACATTGGGCTGAATTATCGTATTTTGCTTTTAAAAATACACTGCAAGTTGGAGGTATTATTAAACATTAGGACGCATCAAACAGCTTCAGTGTCATTTTGTGACGGAGATTCTTATTTGGCATCTTATGTCCTTGCGTGGGCTCACAGTGAGACACGAAACTTCAAGCAGGGGTCTGAATTAATCTGACTAAAAACGTCATGTCATTGTCTTTAAGATAGGGCATGTCAATATTCATTTTTCCATCTTTAAAACCGGTGCAATCGTCAGCCTGTCACTGAAAATGATATGTCATATTCTTGAGTTCAGTTCCCACTGCCATCATACCCAGAGATTACTGCATTAAGGCATCTGTAAAGTTCGTGACATGTCCCTTTAAGTACTGCTAAGTAATGATGTGCATCTAATTCTCCTACAAAAATTCTACTTATGTTTCAGTTAAAAACATTTACACACATTTCTAGGGTAAGTGGCTTAAAGTGCTGTTTTCATAGTGTCTACTATGGCTGTCTAGCCCCTCTCAACGATTATCATAAGGCATGGATTATCTGTCAGGTGATTCCTGAAAATGAATGGAAAACACTGGCAAGTCTTTCCTCCAAAACCAAAACTAGAGGACCCTGAGTAGCTAGCCGGCTGAGAATCTTTTCTTCAGAACCAGGGAGGACGACTTTTGCGAAGATTGCTGGGACACCACAACTTGCAGATTTTTTTGATAATTGTATTTTCTCATAATGGTTTGGGTCTGTTTCTGTGTCTCTCCCTGCAAATTTGGCTGGCCATCAGCTAACTGCGGGCTACCGGCTGTTATGTCAGACTCCCCCAACATAAGTCTCTCTGTGGAAACTCTGACAGGAAACCCACAAATGAGAATCTTAACATTCCTGTAGAAAACCCCAACAAGCATATGCTGCTGGCATTACTTGCGACAAAAGGCCGTGCAGATAGCTCACATACTTAGCTTTATATCGTTGATCATATTGGTCTTTGAGTTCAGTCCACATCATAATGCCATAAATACACAGTAAGGGAATCCAACGAACATCAAAGGCCTTACTAAATCATTCAGAATTGACTAATCATATGTGGCATAATAAAGGACAGACGTGTATGGCTGCCACTTTCCTTTCCTGTCAGCCAAGCATTGTGGCTTATTTGGTCATCGCTATGTGCAAGCCATGGCAAGCGGCCATGTGTGATGACGGACAGAACTCACAGCATTGTTTGAGGCTATAATAAGTCCAACTCGTAAATCTTTCTCCCCGTGGCCTGCATGAGGAGAATGACCTTTGACCTGTGGGGTTGTCCAGAATTCTCTGCACTCAATGGAGGAGAAGTTGCATAAAAGGGTAAGCCTATAATGACCATGAAGTGATTGATGAAACCGGCAGCTGCATGAAAAACAGCAGAGGATCAACCAAGCGTTTAACCGTGAGACCTTCCAAGAAAAGTCACAGGCAACAATGAAGAGTGTGAACCTTCTGTTACTTACTTCTTTGCAGAAGGATGCTTATTTTGTTTCTTTGTTTGTGTTCTGTTGTTAATGACATGGATTGTGATAAATCAAATGAATCCCATTTATTTATCCATCTAATCATAATTATTAATTGGGGCTAAATTATGTGCATAGTTAATATTTAGCTGAGAAAAAGCCCCTAAATGAAGACAATGTGGCAAATGACGTAAATTATTGAATAGACATTCCAAAAAGAGGCATCAGAAATCAACATATTCATTCATTTGTGCTCTGTCTAGTTGTGTTTTTTTCGGGAGACACACAGAACACATTCTGTGACAAATGGATCATGGATTAATCTCTCCAGCAGTAGGAAAACCTTACCAGAACGGATGCCCCTTAACGGGATAGTATTTTGAAAAATCGTGAAAAACAGTGACCGCTGGCTTCCATTGTACTGTAAGTGTTTATGGTCCAGAGAGAGACAAAAAATAAATAAAAAAAATACACAGGTCTGAAATAACATGAGGGTGAAGAAATGATGGACACAACTGTCATTTTTAGATGAACTATCCCTTAAGGGAATGTTCTTGCTAGAGGGGGGGGAAAAATATGCCTACAATTCTGCTCAGTGAGTTTCCATCTTCAGATGTTTTGATTGTTCATCCACTGCACTTATCTTCGATTAATCAGTTTGGAAAAAAACTGACAAAATAAAAGAACTCTTCAATGCAAAGCTCCTGGTGGCCCAAATCTGACCCTCACAACCCAGTGTGACTGGGGAGCCTTGGGGGGTTTTTGCTAGTAAGTGCAGTCCCTCATATGCATTTATTCTAATCCGCAATTTTATATCAGATCCACAGTTTGATATAAAAAGTAAACATTAATGTAAACAGCTATAATCTCCCATTATCCTCTGATAACAAGCAAAGATGCCAGTATTCTGCCAATACTGTTCAACCATATAAAATAATACAAATCTAGAGCATGTATATATAAAGTAGCATTTAATATTATAATATAATTGCATTTAAAAAAAGTACAACTGACATTAATTTATATGTGTAAAATTCCATTATAGCTACAAGTCCTTCTCCAAGAATCATAAAATATTATTAGCCTAATGGTTGAATTCTTTAAGACTAACAAATCATGTCTCATAAACATTCCACACCAAAAATTGTTGAATTAACTGTGGGTCACCGAATAGAAAATTGTGTATGTTAATGTGATCATGTTATTGTCAGTAACCATAATCACAGACTATGTGGAGACTGATGGTTTTATGCATACCTTACTTATATCTATTTTTTACTCTGTAGTATAGTGCGCACCCAGATTCAGTATATAAGTTATTATTCTCAAACGATTATTTATATTACACATTTTAATTTTAACTTTACTAAAATAATATAATTCTAGAATTAATACAATTATAGAATTCTTAAGATCATCAATTTATTGGTTTTCGACCATAATCAGCTGATCATATTGGACTAACTATTTTAATATTGACTGCATCCTTAGTCTCAAACCAATGAAAAGAAATAAGGTTATTAGTGTATGTGCTGTCAAGTAAATAAACAGATTTTACTTCTATGTTTTTCTATTCTTCAGGTAATTGTGTTTCAAACATTTGGGACCATGTCAAAGAGCATGGCACATTCAGAACACTCTGCTAATTACCCTGACTAATTTTAACAACTTTTTATACTAAATTGTTTATCACGCAAATGTTATTGTATGTAAAGTTTCCACGTGGGCAACCACCAATATTTGCGTATAGAGTAATCCTGCTTCATATCAAAAGAGACAATAAATTGCCAAGAGAGATTAAAACAGCCCAGTGATGTTGTTTTGATTACAAACTTCTCAAAATGAGTTTTTGGCGATTACCAGAGCCTCACCTGATACTACAAAATCTAACACCTAAAGCTCCCCATGGGCATTTGCTATTATGGGAGAACTGCCTTTTAAGCTTTAGTAGTACTTAAAAGGGGGTGGGGGGGGGCACAACACAAACCATACTATATTAATAAAGAAACATACTATTTTACGTCTTAGCATTTTCCGGCGGACCTTTCAACAGCAGATATATCCTATAACTATATATATATATATATATATATCTTATAGATATATATATATATATATATATATATATTTTTTTTATGTTTTTTTTTTTTTTACTGATATAGGAAGAATAATGGCACGAAGATCGGAAATAAGGCAAATTACATAAAATTTCTTTATATCATAAACGCCCTATAGTAACTCATCCACATCCCTACCGATCTGGCCCACCAATGCTAAACCACGATTGTTTTCCATTTGTGATTCCAACATATGACGTCCCGACACAAACAGATAATAAAAAAAGTAATTTTTGAAGACAGATTATCGTGCTGGTTGTCTTATCCTACAACTAGATAACACAAATCAGTTACTGCTTTCTAAACTAAATTATGGATTCTATAGATTAAAAGCTAAGATAATAAATAAATAAATTCTTAAAGGAATAGTTCACCCCAAAAATGCAAACAACATTTTAGAAAAATACATTTTGAGAATTTGTTGTGGTATATGGTTGGATTTGGTTTTGTCCATAAAAAATATAATCACATGGCAACTAGTGGATTGTCCAAAAAGCTCTAATTTATAAAAAAAATTACAACAATATAAATAAATAAACACTTGAATTACGTTCACTGTCATTACAGGAAGTTTGGTGAACAATCGTGAGGGTGACTAAATGATGGCAAAAGTTCTAATTTTGGTTAAATTTTTCACACGTTTAAACAATAACTACATCTGGTAATAGGTTCACCTCACCAAGAAACTGAAAGACTGTGTACACTTGAGCAGGCCACATTAGTGCAATGTAAAAAAAACAGCCGGCACAGGGGGCGAACACAGGTAAAATGTCAGACTCTGAGGCATTGTGCTGATGACTGGGCAGGCCCACCGCAACCCTAAAAGTTTCTAATATTACGGACCCAATGTCTAGCACTTTTAAACGAGTCATTATGTTATAAATTTTTGACAGATTAGTTGGACCACACTTTTATCACGACAACAGATTTGACCTCCAAGAGGTCAAGAGGAACCTGTGCCCCCCGGTTATGGCAAACCCGTAGTAGCGCTGACTGCTAACTAGGACAATGGTGGGTGGAAAAAGAGAATTAAATAAAACAGACCATAATTGGTGAGAGGATGATACAAAATGTGGAGAAAATTTAATTTGAATACTCTGCTTTTCATGAACAAAAAAAAAAAAATGCCTACATTCTAGCATATTTTCTCTAGAGGTTTGTCCAGGCAGCACCAAGCAAGGTGTAAGGGTCGCGTCAGTAAGGTAAGGGGACACGCAAAAGCTGTAACCCGTCATCGGCATTACACCACCTGTCAAGGGTTTGTAGGTCCTAAGTATTGGCTAAAGAGACAGCCATCTGGAGAAAAAAAGAAACAACGCAAACTGAATTATACCTTTTCATGTATTGACGTTGCATCGAGATATTATTTGAAGTGAGTCATTCCTATGCAACAGAAAATATCCCAATGTAGATCACCGTGGCATGGTGTGTTGCTGCTGGAGTTAAGTGATGCTTGGCATGTGCAAAGTAAGGTATGTAACGTAATCAATCTGGCAAACAGTGGAGGACCAACTGGTTCCTCCCAAAATGGGATAAAATATAAGATGCAGGGGTCACTAGTTTCAGGACCCTGATCTAGATTCAAGTAACACATGCATTTGGTTCGTCTTGTAATTTTCAATGAACAGATAGAAATTAACAGTACACAACACTTTGTTCACCTAAAAGCAGCAAAACGGTCTGGAAAACTGATGTAAAAGCAGGGTTTATCTGCCCTTCTTTCTTTCGTTTGGATTTTTAGCTTTCATTGAAACAAAAAAAAAAAAACAACCGAAAAAAAAGTGAACAAGTTCCTGTTTTGAACTGGACTATCCAACTGTGAAAAATTAGACATGGCAGGGTGTTTAACAAGTAGTAGCGCAACTGAGCTGAACTCTAAATCAATACTTATATACAATAAAACCGGACCATTGTGAAGGAGTGGTCATGTCAGAGGATGCACACTGAGTAATGATCAGAAAAACAAAATTAAATAACTGGCTAATAGATAAGGTATTTGCTAACATAGAAGCCCCATGCTGATCAAATCCGGGACATTCACAGACAGACAAAAATAAGAGAATATAAATCTATAATATATATATATAGTCTAATACATAGAATGCTATAATATATATATATATCTACTATTATAATTGTATTTTTTGTTTTTGTTTTTCAATTATGTAATTAAATTTTAAATTAATTTAAATTTTTTTACACACATTATTAGAAATGAAACAAAATACATACCCCTAGTAGCACAAGAAAAATGGGAATGCAATTGATAGAGGTGACTCTCCACTGAACTCCCAGTTAATGTTAGTTTTGGAACCTTTGAAAAAATCTGCCAAACTCCAAGTGAAACCAACTATGAATCTCCACATACAGGTAATAGTCAGATGATTTTGAAAAAGGGAATTTATAATGGGTTATAAACTTTTTGTGATGATGAAAATCTATTACAAACAAGAAACCGGTTTTATAATTAACTCAAGTAGTGAATTATTATTTAATACAGCATAATAATATTTCAGATTTGTGACTGTTTAAAAGTGGGATAACATTTATGACAGGGATACAGAGATCCAGGTAAATCGTAGACTATCGAAGGCTCTACCCTCACACACCGACACACACATGCCCTAGTTTTATTAATTAATTAAGTTTAGTGAAAGATTAATTGAAAACCCGCAGTGATTATTTGTTTAGTTTTCGGGAACCGTTTGTAAAAGAAGTGATATAAAATTTTTATGAAAAATCATATCAAGAATAAAATCAAGGTAAATACAAAAAGAAGTTGCCAAATAGCCGACACTCACAAACATACAACACAACACTCGCCAGACAATCAAAGGGTTTGTCCACAGTTCCCAATCAGATTAGGAGTTAATAGTGAACAAAATCCAGCAATTTGTTTTTTTTTGTGACTTTTAAAAGATTTTGATAACAGTTTATGACAAATTCATACAGAACCAGGTAAAATCCAAGAGTTTTGACGAGCGCTACACTCACGACACATGTACACACACTCGCATACATCAGGTTTTTCCACATTCCCATAAGACTAGTTTGTTGTGATCTCATCAGGATGCTATATAAAACTAATTATCCCTGTACAGAACCTCACTTGTTTTGACACCTTTTACAATGACCCCCTGAGAAATGGACTGTTGTTAGCTCCTATGATCATTCCCAGATGATATAAAGTCACCAAAATTAGCTACTTGCCAAAGGAAATATGGGCATTGATAAAAACCAATTAAGCTGCCATGATTGGCATATCCCTGGCATCCGTGCCCCATGAACTTCCCTCGATTCACTAGTCCTCAACTCACCCTATCGTTCCGGCACATTTCTCTCACTACAATATCGCACGGGCAGAGTACAAGGACCATAAATCCGCTTTTAACGTTCAATTGATCTGACCTAATCTCAACCGTCCAATTATATTAGAAATGTTCCAGACAGAAGCTCAGAATAAGTCAAGAGGTTAGTCAGACATGAAAGTCATGATGAACTGAACTGAATACAACAGAAAGACGGGCGGGGGCTGAACAGCGATAACCAAGGACAGCACTTCAAAAATGTGCACCATCCTGAACCATTCTTTAAAAAAAAAACAGCATGTAGTCAATACTGAATGGACAAAACTGAATTCACCTAGAATCAAATCTGTATTTTTTTTTTTTTTACTTGCAACAGTCAAAGTGTCTGAAGAAACAGTTTTTATTCAGGTTTAAAGGACTGCATTGCCACTGAAATAATAATGCCAATCAAGCTTGTTGAACAGGTCCTTGAAACAGAAGTGTTTATTGACATCTAAAACAAGCCACTCCAAAATAACCATCTAGTATAAACTACAATACTCAGTGTCAAAAGGTATTTGGCTATCTAACAATTAAACGAACATTCCAGAACTGTCTGTTGTTGCACAAACTAATACCCTATCCTGAATTATTACCAAATAAGAATAGAATACAAACAAACATATTTGTAACTGTACAGTCTTATTCAGCGTCATGTCTATATTTCATCCTGTTTTTTTTTTTATGTCGCTTAGCCTCGACTTCACATTGTCTTAAAAGCAGCTGCAAGATGCCGGTAATACACAGAAGCAAATAAACCGAGATATATGAACGCAACGCATCCCACTTCCTGTGTGCAAATATTGGATAATATAGGGGCTTAAGATACTGTTTTTTCAACAAGCACCTTGTTTAGACAGAGACACCTTAAATTTTGCAAGAAGTGTGTAACCGCGCAAATGCCCATGGGAGCCCTTCTAAGCGTGACACAAGTGAAAATACAAATGTTAGCCCACAAACTCTTACCTCTGTGCTCTCTGAGCTCTGTGCAACTGTAAGATTAAATAAAGTATTTTTTAGAAAAAAAGAAAAAAAAAAAAAAAAAAAAAAAAAAAAAAAAAAAAAAAAAAAAAAAAAAAGAAAAAAAAAGGAGGAAAAGGAAAAAGATCAGTGCAGAATTAAAAGAATGTCATTAAATAAATTAGGAATGAAATGTGGTGTTCTGGAAATGAAATCTTTACTAACATTGTAAACTGCATTAATTATTGTTTCAATCACTTATTAGTAAAAAGGACAGATTCTGTAATTCTTTTAACTACATCAAAACCCAGATAGCACACGTACTTCTGCAAGATGCTGGTGATATCTGTAAACGGGCTATCGCTTCATCTGGAAAAGCATCACTGCTGTAGAATCACACATCTGACAGACTTTTTTAAAGATGATCCGTTTTTCCATACATTCAATAAAAGACTAAATCCCCCCCCCACCACATCTTAAAGACAATTTTCGAAATGTCCTATTGACATCTGATAAGAAACATCCTATAGACGTAAATTGCAGATATGAAGCACACACTCTTGCAGAGGTCTCCGTGATGTACGTGGGCCTATCAGGGAAGCCACAGTGAATGGTCCTCCTTACTAAAACAAAAAAAAAAAAAGGTTGAAAGATAATGAAAATGATATCATGAAAAAGTTGCAAAATTCTAAATATTTAAACTTGCCCCCAGCACTAGTATGGACATATTCTCACATATGTAAAATGTTTTTGCTTTATGAATCTAAACTGCAAGTCATTCCTACTGCTAAAAGGAATGAATGACTGTTTTTTGGCACCTTATGGTGAACATAATATAATCTTTAAAACTGACACCACACCAAGAATGCAAATGAGTTTACTTTATGTTAACTGTGCCATGGTGGGTCTTTCCCTCCATCATTTACTGTAAAAAGAGGTGGTCTGCTAGGGAACTTTTTTAAGTAAAACATAAAAGTGTGAAACGGGTTAGGACACGACACACTTGCTCTGCATCGCTATGGATTCGGCATGCAAATTTAGTTTTCAATCAGGCATCCGGAGGTTTCAAATCAAGTTTTTTTAGAAAATCATACAGAACAGAACTGAAAATAAAATCTGAATGAAAAATGCATTTGGTGTTTTTATTCAGAAGTTACAATGTGTTCAAATTTATATTTTATGACATTATAATGTCAAGAGGCTTGATGTTTACAGCAAACCCACAAAACCAAAAACAAACTGTGCACATTGGTTAGATTGCATTTCCATCTTCTCGATCACTCCAGATACGGTAAAACTAATATGGGATAAAATGAGCTCAATATCTCTCTCTTGCTCAGAGCTGCCTTGTTTGACTGGGACAGACGTAAGTGAAACATGGCAGGTCTCTGTTGCTCTCACAAGCCATCAAAGATAGTAGCAGGGTTACAGCATAAAATAAGCCCCCAAGGACCTCTAGCTTTCTTTCTTTTTTTTTTTTCTGTGAAATGTTTAAAAATAGAATAACTTAATTAATACAATATTCACCATAGAGATTAAGTTAAATTCACATTTCTAATCAGAAAGCTTTTTAGGGTCCAGAAAGCCCCCAACACGAAGATGTAACCATGGAAACCCTAATCTGACAGAGCCACTATCAGCCAATTAATGCAAGAAAAAGAGTACTTTTTACTGCAGAAACAAATTCCCAATAATACTCTTTATTATATATAAAAACAAAAAAAAAAAAAAAAAAAAAAAAATTGCCGAAGGCCATGCCGTTAGCTAGGACTTGGTTGATGTCCAGAGAGCATAATAATGCCTGTCTGGGTAGACACACGGCAAAGAAATCACACCTTTTGGCTTTGTGCATCTATGTGTTTCCACCATATTTCTGTAATGACCAAGGGGCCATGAAGTCTGTAATCAGTAATCAATAACTCATTCGACTCTGCAAGTAATTCTTGTAAATATGAGCTTCACGGCTGGTTGGGTTTATTTGTCCCAAGCTTTCTGCAACTTTTTTAAACCTTATTAATAACAAACTACTGATAGAAAACATCAAAATCGTTTTTTTGACAAAACTCTATATATTAGCAGGTTTTAATAAAAGCTTGAATTGTCTAATTAATTGTCTTTTTAATGCATCTTCACATATTCAAAACAAACAAGACTCCATATGATCCTATCCTCCAAACATGACATACCATCATTTGGTTCCATTGTAAAATCATGTTTGTTTTGTTTTTTAATATTTACATTTGCCATGTTAAGGTAAAATTTTCACAATAGTTTATTTTTGCTGTAAATTAATAAAAAAAAAGCTGAAAATACAAAGGAGGTATTCATTACTGTAAAGTACCAGTAAAGGCTTTTACAATGTTACAAAAAAAAAATCATTTTCACATAAATGCTGTTCTTTTGAACTAATCATCAAAGAAAAATGTAAGCATGGTTTCCATAACGATATTAAGCAGAACAAGAATGTTTTTCTTTATCCATTTGTGGATCAAATGAAAAAAAACGCAATTGGATGCCCTTTTGAACAGCTTGTGCTTTTAATTTCTTTAAAAATGAACGGATCCGCCTATATTCCCACTATATTTGGACCGGTTTTGTGATCTGGATCATTTGATTTATGAACTTTGGATTAAGTTTCATATCTTTTTAGGAGTAGAGGTATGACTACTAGTCTATATATTTTGTGTTTTTTGTAAGCAGTAGCACTGTGCAATCCGGATAACACATGTCTGGATATTTAAAAAGGGAAAGATAATACACTGTCCTGAATAGTTAAAGTAGAAATACCACAAATGACCAAAGATATGATTTAAATGCGCAGTGTGTGTGTGTGTGTGTGTGTGTGTGTGTGTTTCCATGTGTCTTTTTAAAGTGCTAAGATAGAACCCAGGATATAATGGGCGATGGTCAGATGGTCACACTGTCCTTCCAAAATAAAATGTCATTGTGCAAGACAACAGCTTCAAAGAGCCAGACGAGACTTTTTTAGTATGTTTGCAAGGCAGACCAAGAGGTCCCTTGTTTCCTGCAGTCGTGGTCCACAGTAAAATCCCTATTTCAAGCTAGTTTTGCAACTTTGAGTTTTCAGGTTAAACGCAAGCGGCAACCCTCCCGCTCTCTCATCTGTGAAGCCAACACAAAAGTGACTTAAACTGTAATTCTCGTCAACTGGCAGCTAGAGGCTGGCTGTAAAAAGGGAGTTCAGTCCCAATATAGAACCTCCCCATGTTAAAATGCCCAACTTTACAGCAAAAAAAACATGTTTTACAGCCTGATTCATAAAAGTGATTTTGGTCTATATATCTAATTTTGCCCTTCATGACAACTGTGAGGCGGTTGATTTCTTTTTTTTAATAACTCATCCAAGCCCGTTTAAACTATATTAAGCCTTAAAGTTCTGCATAAATTAAGGGCGTGGCCAACTTGAGTGACGCCTATTTTCGATTATCTAGTAAAAAAAAATGAGTGACATGCAGTGACGGGGCTGCCAAGATAGCGATGGCCTGCTCCGCCCACTTTGAGCTTCAAAAAACGCTCTTCAGAAAACTACAGGTGACGTCACGGACATTACGTCAATGTTTTTATACAGTCTATGGGTAAAAGCCACATTTAGTCTGTGCAATTCAATTTGCTTCACCGTTTCTCTGAATTTTGACCTCCAAGGTGAGCATCATTTTTCCCAGTTTCTGATCCTCATGTGGAAAAACATATTTTTTGCAAACCCATGCATGTGTTCTGACCAAGGTCATATGCAAATCTGTATAAATGCTAATAATTAAAAAGCCAAGGCTTTAAAGTCTTACCAGCTCCCTCACTGTGTGTTCATCATCTCCGGGTTGTTTATAGGGGTTGAACTTGGGGCTTGGGGAGCCACAACAGGAGCAAACTTCTTAGGAGCCTGTTGCTGTGATACAGAAATACTGGTTGGTACCCATGGGTAAGCTGGTCTCCATTCGGGCACATTCGGCTCACATGACCCTTGCTGGTCACCATCATTATGGTCCCACCCCACATCTTTCTGGAGTCAAGAATCTAAAAAAACAACAACAAGACCACATTATTATATTGCAACTGAGATGTTACAGGTCCCAAAGCACCCAGACATGCCCACAATGTGTGAGGAATTGTAAAGCGCCGTCTGAATCCTAGTGATACATTTCCTTCCATAAAAATTGAGTTTGTTTTTATGCATAACATAGATATGGTTGGATTAGATATTGTGGTTATTTTCACCAGGGACCCAATTCCCATCCCCAGAGCACTGTGCAGTGGTGGCTTCTCCCGCTCTTTGTTCTTAGCTGGGGACTTTGCAAAGGAAACTGTGCATTTCAAACACAGGAATAAAAGAACCAGAACAAGTTCAGAGTATCAAATCATATCTGATTATTGCCATAATTTTAATGGTAAGTTCATCCAATAGTGCAAATTTTGTCATGACAACAAAAGAACAACAATCCCACAATACAACATACAACAAATTAATAATCCAACTCAAAGAAACTATTTGTTCATACAGTATATCAACAAGGAAAGTTATTAAGTCTCAGTTTAACAGTTTTGACAGTTGAACTTCAAGCAAATGTAAAAAGTTTAAAAAGCTAATATTTAATCCCTTGAAGTAGTTTCCTAGAAAGAAACAACTTTATATGGGTTTGGCTTGATATGGGTGAACTATCATTTTAAGAGTGTACAGTATATTTTCAAACATACAGTCTCAAGACCAAATATGGTGCTAATCATTCCTCGAGTTCTCTGGGACATGCCAAGGTGTCAAATAAGATACTGTAATTTGATTTTAATCCCTTACTTCACATACGCCACTCACCTTTTCTATAATTAGAAGCAAATAACCACCAGTTGTTATCCGTGTATCAATTTAAATGAAACCATAATACTTTAAGCAATGAAACAACCGGGGATGTACTAGTTGTGTTGAAGCTAGAAAGCTGCCAGAGAACATAACAGCAGTTCAACTTTCACTGACATGGTGAAAGCTGTAGACCAGCAACATTAACACCCTGACAATATTGATGACTTCTAATAATGCATTTATTGACAAACTTCAGTAGCATGTGTGTGCTAACTGCTGTGCCACTGCTCTAGTCAACTTATTAAAATAACTTATTTACTCTTATTTATGTTCAGCTTGTCTCTGAGACAGACATATTTACATAACCGGTGTTGTTTACCTGCTTGGGAATTTAGCTGCAGGGCTGCTGCTGTCTATTTTGACTCTAAAAATTGCACCAACTCAACACTTCCCTACTTGGATTATTTGGATTATTATTATTTGGATTATTACTTACAAATGAAGGAGATTACTCTAAAGCGGACTGATTCAAAGAATTTTTTCAGAGTAAATAGGTTTTACATGGCCTGTTATGAGCTGCAAGTGAGTGGCGATAATAAATAGTCCAATAAATAAAAATCATTTGCTATATTTGTTGAAAATGCAGTGGGATTTGATACAGGTGTTGAGGTGCAAATGACTGAACCTGTGCCATGCAGGGATTAAAATAGCTCTGGTAGTTCAAAAAAGTTTGATGTTAGCCTGTAATGTGAACTCTCTGCAGAGTATGGCGTAATGAGATAACTAGAGGGTTGAGGTTAACTGAAGTGTTCTTATGAACATGATATATATGGTATACGGTATATCGAGTCGCAACTGGCTGGCCTGATGGACCGTAACAAAATCCTCATTACGAATAACCCCTCAGGGTGCAATAAATAAAATAAAGCATTTGTTTAGAAGAAATAGATTAACAAAAAAGTCCAAAATGTCAGGGTAGTACAAAATATCCAAAAACAAAACTCACTGCTGAATAACCTTCATGGCTTAAAAACTGTAACATTACTGGCCCTCATCAATATGTCAAGCTCAAAAAGTCGAACTGACACTAAAACTGAAAATATAAATAAAACCATTAAAAAAATTGTTACTTGAAGTAAAATAAACCCTAACTGAAATAAAATAAATATATTACAAAAAAAATAATAAACACTATATATATATAATACTAAAATTGACTAACACAAAACAAAATGACTAAACTTTACCAACAATTAAAATGAAAAAAAAAAAAAAAAAAAATATATATATATATATATATATATATATATATATATATATCATGAGTATATCATTGATACTAAAAATAGTACATGGCATATTAACATGAATAATATGTTAACTAAAATTAACATGGTATAGTATTTAAGCACCCTGTTATACAAATCTATCAATATCATCAATGACCAATTGCACACTAAATCATGGTGCAACCATAGAACTTGTTTTAAATAGATAACCCAGAAATAAAGACAAAGACAAAGACAAAGAAGAAAGAACGCCTCACTGGAAGAACTCTCTAATAGCTGTTGTTTCACCATCGCAACTGTACTGAAATCGAATGAAACATTATTTGAAATATTTCAACAACACATCTTTTTATTTTTTCTGCCACTGGTCTTTTTTGTGGGTGCCATTGTTGCTTTTTGTAGCTGTGTACGCTGTTTTGCTGCATCTGACTGATGTAGGCTTTACATTTTCCCTCCAGAGACGAGCCAAAAGAGCCCACGCACAATTGTGTTTCTAATATCGTCTAGCCGCACCACACGGCAGAACCTCTTTACCGAGCTTCCCCATTGATCCTTCTGTGTCACAGCTCTCGATTTCCCATCATTCTGCTCATACACCACCTATCAAAGGGCCATAAAAGGGAACAGCGCAAGGACACACAGTAACGGTTCTAACACACCTGGAACTTTCTGGAAAAAAGATGGTTTCACAGCAGATGCTATGGGCTACAGGAATCTCTACAGCATGTTTTTCTTTCGCAAATGATCAAGGTGTGTTTTATTTTCCTGACCTCTGTTGCAGACTCTATTATAATGCCTGGAGAGTGTGTGTGAAAAGAATAAAGCACAGCTTAACCTCAACCCCGACCTCTTCAGTGAGAAAGAAAACAGTGAGCAGGGGATTAGCGTGGATCAAAGAGACTTTAGTCCGATGGAGACACAGGATGTCAGTACAAAGGGACCTTCCTTTCCAGCTTGTTTTGTAAAAGCAAGAGGAGCCAAATAAAATTCATTTCTAGAACTAATTGTAATCCTTAAAATATTTTTTTTTTTTTGATTTGTTAGAGATTTATTCAAAGTGTAATTTCTACCAAAAGAACAATGGAATTGTTTTATTTATTTTTTTGATATACAATGGAATCCAAAAATTTTAGACAATAGTGAAATTTTTTCTATTTTAAACATTAAAAAAATACAGTTTAAAGGTTTTTTTTTTAAAGTTAATTATACTTTTATTCAGAAAGCATGCATTAAATTGACAAAAGTGATATTAATCATTCATCAAAGAATCCTTTAAAAATGTTTTATGGCTTCCACAAAAATATTAAGCAGCAAAACTGTTTTCAACATTGATAATAGTAAGAAATGTTATTTGAGCATCAAATCAGCATATTAGACTAATGGCTGAGAATTCAGCTTTGGCAGAAGTATAAATTAAACTTTGAAATATGTTAAAATATAAAAGTTATTTAAACTGTAATAACATTACACAATATTACTGTTTTTACACTATTTTTCATCAAATAAATGCAGCATTGCTGAGTATGTAGACTTATATAGATCCCAATATTTGAAAGGTTGTGTATTTTTTTCCTAATTTTTAATTTTTTTACAAATGAAATGATCAGAAATTCAAAAAAAGTTAAATTCTGTAATTATTACACACAAACTTCAGAATTTCTTTTACGATATGTGAATATATGAATGTTTTAGAACCTTAGTAACATAATTACTATTAATACCATTACTGTCACTGTGCTTTTTTTCTAAGTAAAAGTTCAATTTATTGTTGAAGTGGTCAGCTGTCCAAAGGGAGACACTGGAGAATCAAAGCATTCGATCGCTGACTACTCAAACAGCTTAGACCATGTGTTTGGTAGACATGAGCTTGAGTTACTGCCACCTTCCACTGCCAGACTTCACAGTGACACTTACAAATACTCAACAGGCCTGTGAGCATGTGTGTGAGCGTATTAGTGTGAAAGGAATATGAAAACAATGTGATATGAAAGGGCTTTTCTAAGGCTGATCAGAACATGGAGGGCACACAGGATGACATTTCAGGTAGAACACAAATCTCATTTTATCTTCTCCATCTCCTGTGCTGTTATTTCCATGGAAGCCATCTTAATGTCCTGTGACAATTTGTCAGCCTTTGCTGTGTTGTCAAGCAATGACATGGCAGGTCATGTGTTGCAACAGACACCGAGAGCCAGCCCTGATCTGAAGGTTCAAGTGACACGTAAACAACGCCGTAGACACTTGAGAATAAACAAGATACCAATACTGCACTCTGACATTAGAAAAAAGTCACACACACACTTTTTGTATCTCAAAAAGACAGATGATGGAATGAGGACTCTAACACACACACTTGTACTGCAAAAAATAAAATAAAAATAAATACAACAAAAAATACACTTTATAATAAATAATAATAAATTGTTAATCAATATTTTAGTTTTTTTTCCAGTAAAAAAATACTTTTAAAGCAAAGCTCTTTATTAGCCCAAATTAATTAGCCTTGTTTTAACAATACATCTTTAAATATTTTTTCCTCCTTTAAGCATACATCTCAAATTTTAGTAACAAAACAAATCAAATGAAAAAAAAAAAAAGCTTCAACAGAAAAGAAAAAAGAAACAAAAAAAACTTCACAGAGATGGAGACAGTTCAGAATGGACTTTGAGTTGGATGAAGAGTTTGAATCTGGCCGATTTTCATTATATCAAACCACAAACGATCTCACAGCAGAAGCCATCTGAGGTCAGGGAAGGGCTGCTTGTGTTTCTTCTCTCTGTGGATTGAGTGAATACAGCAGGGATGGTAAGGGAAAGTAGAACCGAGATGCAGGGCTGAATTAGCACTTATATGCACCGTGACACAATACGCAGAGAGCTCAGCAACATGAATAACAGCTTTAAAATTTAAAGGTCCCCATCTGTGCTCAGGACCCCGGCCGAGCCCACTCAGCTCTCTCTGCTTTCCACAGCTGGTTGAACGGTTGAGCAGGCTAATGCAACATTACACAGACGAGGGATCGCCTCATCCCTACACCGCTCTGTTTGGAAACATGGCCTTGTTAAGAGTTCAAGTGGGCATTACGGATCTGAAAATGTTTTGTGAGCGTGTGGGGTAAATATTTGAGAGTACCACTAGTTTGCCATGTGTTGACATATTAATAAAAGCAAACTGCCCCTTTGGAGCACTTCCAAGTGCTGAAAGTTTAATATTGAGAGTGGATGGCAGAATTTAAACCGGTCTGCACAGTCAGAGCAGGAGTGCAAGTCCAGCTTCACAGAGCTTCACTCAATCCACAGTCATCTCAGCCAGAGCTTTTTTACATATTCAAATGCCATTTTCATTTACCAAACAACTAAAACAAACACACAGCTACACTCAGATTTTGTTCGAGTTTAACTGTTCGAATAGTACCAGTCGTTTTGAATTTAATACTGACACCTACTGGCCTGGATGAATGAAGTGTATTACATATCTGCTGTTTCACATTAAAGCTCTTTATTTATTTGTTCCTTTTCATATGATTCCAACATGGCGGCACTTAAGAAAGGGCGACCCACTCCATGTAGATCAAAACAGCTTTTTATGAATTGCCTTGAGTCTTAATCTCATTTGGGTACATTTTGCAGTTTCAATCATATTTGTTGGTTACGCGCCGCTGTAACCAAGATGGCGGCGCGTCCACACGCAGCGGCTTCTCTCTGTCCCGACAGAACGGTGTTTTCGTGTTTTTTGTCTTGTGAGTCGCATTGTTTTTGTACGTCGTCATCGCGTCTATCTGTCTTTAAGCGCACATACAGTCGTGAGTTTCTGCTGGATGTCGGCAGAGCCGCATTTTTAGAGTTAAACTCCGCGCACGCGGAACTGCTGCGAGATCTCGGACTGCTCCGGAGGCCTACATCATCACCGACCCCCACTACTGCATCTCGCCCACAGCGGAGGCGCCACAAGCGGCGTGAGAGGAAGCAGAAGAGGGGTAAGCGCGGAGGTATCCGGGCTAGGCTAACGGCTAACCCACACAAGCCATCCATCCCCACCGTCGGTACTGGCTAACGTACGCTCTTTTGGACAATAAACTGGACTACATCCGATTACTACGTTCAACTCAGAGGACTGTAAGAGACTGTTGTTTTGTGTTGTATTCACGGAAACATGGCTCAGCGACAGCGTTCCGGACTGCGCCATTCAGCTCGACCAGCTGACGTGCTATCGAGCAGACAGAGCTCGCGTCGCGGGAGGAAAAACCCGCGGCGGCGGGCTTTGTGTTTACATCAATGACGCGTGGTGCCGTGATGCTGTTGTGATCTGCAAACACTGCTCACCCCCTGGTGGAGTTTATGATTATTAAGTGCCCGGCCGTTCTATCTGCCGAGGGAATATCCTGCCATACTGCTCGTTTTCGGTTTACATTCCCCCGAGCAACAGCAACAGGAACGATGCACTAAATGAACTGTACCAGCACATCAGTGAGCAGCAGACAGCACACCCCGATGCTTTTCTCATCATAGCTGGGGATTTCAACCATGCTGACTTAAAGAGTGTGTTTCCTAAAATACACCAACACATTAACTTTCCAACAAGAGGTAAAAACATTTTAGACTTTGTTTACACCACACAGAGAGGAGCTTACAAAGCCCTCCCCCTCCCCCACCTCGGTGCCTCAGACCACATCACTGTCATGCTAATGCCTGCATACAGACCGCTCGTTAAAGTCGCCAAACCAGTTCAGAAACAGATTCAAGTGTGGCCAGAAGGATCGTCTGAGGCTCTTCAGGACTGCTTTGATACAACTGACTGGAATATGTTTTTAAGCAGGCTGCCACTTATAATAACTCCACTGACCTCCAGGAGTACTCGGAGACTGTCACTGCCTACATCACCAAGTGTATTGAGGATGTAACAGTCACAAAAACCATTACTGTCCGGGCCAACCAGAAGCCGTGGATGACAGGGGAAGTCTACAGACTCCTGGAGACGCGGAACGCTGCCTTCAGAGCTGGAGACGAGGGGGGCCTGAGAACAGCCAGGGCCAACCTATCCCGCGGCATCAGAGAGGCTAAGAGACAGTACTCCAGGAGGATAGCCCATCAATTCAGCGACAGCAGAGACACTCGGAGCCTGTGGCAGGGGATACAGACCATTACGGACTACAAGCCACCACAGCGGACCTGTGACAGCAACATCTCTCTGCTGAACGAGCTGAACACCTTCTTCGCTCGCTCGCTTTGAGGCACAAAAAACAGCTCCACTGCACAGAAGACTCCACCTCCTCCCAGTGACCAGGTGATGATGCTGACCCCAGACAGCGTGAGGAGATCCTTCAGCAGGATCAATGCACGCAAAGCTCCGGGTCCTGACAACATTCCTGGGCGTGTACTGAGAGACTGTGCAGCAGAACTCACTGATGTCTTCACAGACATTTTCAACATCTCACTTAGTCAAGCTGTTGTTCCCACATGCTTCAAAGCTACCACCATCATTCCAGTCCCGAAGAAGCCATCTCCATCATGCTTCAATGACTACCGTCCTGTTGCACTTACTCCCATCCTCATGAAGTGCTTCGAACGGCTAGTCATACACCACATCAAGTCTGCCCTCCCCCCCTCCCTGGACCCATTCCAGTTTGCATATCGGTCCAACCGGTCGACCGATGATGCCATCTCAACTACCCTCCACTCAGCACTCACACATCTAGAGGAAAAAAGACTCATACGTCAGAATGCTGTTCATAGACTTCAGTTCAGCATTCAACACAATCATCCCTCAACAGCTCATTCACAAACTGGTCGAGCTGGGGCTCAACACTTCGCTGTGCAACTAGCTGTTGGACTTTCTGACTGGAAGACCTCAGGCAGTACGTGTCGGCAGCAACACATCCAGCACCATCACACTGAACACTGGGGCCCCCCAAGGATGTGTGCTGAGCCCCCTCCTCTTCACTCTGCTGACCCCGACTGCACACCGTCACACAACTCCAACCTCTTCATTAAGTTTGCGGATGACACGACTGTGGTGGGTCTCATTAGCAACAGAGATGAGACAAACTACAGGAGCGAGGTGAGCCGCCTGGCCGGGTGGTGCAGTGACAACAATCTCTCTCTGAACGTGGAGAAGACGAAGGAGATTGTTGTGGACTTCAGGAGAGCGCACACTCAGCATGTTCCTCTGACCATCAACGGTGCGACTGTGGAGAGAGTGAGCAGCACCAAGTTCCTGGGTGTGCACATCACAGAGGACCTCTCCTGGACCGACAACACTGCAGCACTGGCCAAGAAATCACAGCAGCGTCTCTACTTCCCCTCCGCAAACTGAGGAGAGCCAGAGCCCCACCCCCCATCATGTACACCTTCTACAGAGGCACCATCGAGAGCATTCTGACCAGCTGCATCACTGTGTGGTATGGCGCCTGCAACGCGTCCTGCCGGAAGACTCTGCAACGCATAGTGAGAGCAGCTGAGAAGATCATTGGTGTCTCTCTCCCCTCCCTCCAGGACATTTATGGAACCCGTCTCACTCGAAAAGCCCTCTGCATTGCAGGTGATCCCACTCACCCGTCACACAGCTTCTTCAGTCTGCTGCCATCAGGGAGGAGACTGCGAAGTCTCCAGGCCAGGACCAGCAGACTGAAGGACAGCTTCATCCATCAGGCTGTCAGGAAGCTGAACTCGCTCCCGAACTTACCCCCCCCCGGTCCCTCTTCTGCCTCAGGCACCACTGAACTATGAACCCCCCCTCCCTCTAACATACGAATGTCATGCACCAGTCACTTTGTGCAGCAGTGGTCTGCTCACTACCTCATTCACCATGGATTTGACATCATTCTACCTCCTCATCAGTCAGTTTAATAAAATAACTGCTCTGAGCCCTTTGTCACTTTGTCACTTTTAATCAGACTGAATAAGCTATTTTTTTTTATGCACTAAAAATCTTTTTTATCTGCACTGTTTGTTCACTGGTTTGCACTCTATCTGCCATGTGCCTTGCGCTGCTTTTATTTAACCTTATTTTTATTTTATTTTTTACTTTTTTACATTCCCTTATTGTATAGTTTTATCTTATATTTTATATCTGATCTAGATTTTTAGGCTCTACTGTTAGTGTTATCTGTATGCACCGGGGGTCTGAGAGTAACGCAATTTCGATTCTCTGTATGTATGTACTGTACATGTGGAAGAATTGACAATAAAGCAGACTTGACTTGACTTGACTTGACTTGATATTTCATATTTCACCTATACAAATAACTTTTAATTGCAAAAATCGCCCCTTTAAATACAATATCCATCCGGAACAACATGAGAGTCCTTAACATCAGCTTTTATTGTTTTTTGCAGCATCTCACCAGCAGCATGTTGTGGTGATTTTCCCGAACACTGACAGAAGCCAACACTGGTTGCAGAGAAAGTTATTAATATTTCATCAAGTTTACCCGACCTTTATCCCTTCAGTAAATCCCGCAGAGACAAAAGTGAGAGAGAACACAAATGACTTATAACACAGAAGAACTTTCTCATTGGAGCCACCAAGTTCAGTCAACTGGGATTGTTTTTGTCATCACCATAGTTTTGTCACTGTTGATACCACAGGTACAGTATTATCAAAAGCCGAACACATAGAAGATTTTGTTTATGCTCAATTACTCCTTATCTAAAGCCCCGCTTTATAAGATATCCAACAGCATTGCTGTCTGGTCCTCTAATCTCCAACATCAAAGATGGAACTGTGACAGGAAACAGTTTAGGAACAAGATAAAACATTGAGACTGGACCTGTTGGGCAGGCTTTTGCTATTAATGAAGCTCAACGGTTATCCATCAGTTGTAGTCGCTGTTATCCCAGCTGATTTTCATGTACTGGAAACCTCGGCCTACAGTGCATTTGCCTATTAGATCTGCTCATCCGGCAATTCAGCGTTTATTGCAGATAACAATCTCAAACTGTCTCTTTATATTATCTGATACAGGGGGAGGGAGGGTCTGTATACACACACACACACACACACACACACACACACAAAAGCCCCTTTCACACTGCACGTTGGTCCCAGAAAATTGCCGGAAAACTCCAGAACAACCCCAAATTTAAACGCAACCACGTCTTAGTGGGGACTTAGTAACATTGCCCGGTTCAGTCCCGGAACGAGCTCTGTGTGAACAAAAGCCAGAACCAATGCCGTAAAGGGTGTGTCGTCGTGATGACACACATTATCGTGCGACTCTTTTACCGGGTGTTTTGAAAGCAGATCAACATCCGCAACGAAAAAATATGAGCAAACTGTAATGAAGCAGAGATCAGTTCGCTCCTCACTATCCGCGCTGAAGCTGAGATCGTTCGCCAGCTTAAGTGAAAGTTAACATGCCTAGCGTTTTCAACTCGTACATAACACGTCACATCCTGATGTCACGTGTCATTACGGGACCTTTACGGGTTGTGTGTGAACGCACAAACAGATTCCGGGAAATCACTGGCAGTGTGAAAGGGACAAAATCTAGCGACCCGGGAACAATTGCCGGGACACATTACCCGTGTATTTTCCGGAATCGCAGTGTGAAAGGGGATTAAGGGTCGGCTGTTGGCATCTACATCTGCTAGGATTCATTTAGCTGATGCAGGGTCAGTCGCGTTGGAGGTCAGTCTCTCCATTGGCCACATCCCCTGGGCAGATATCTCATTCTTACAAAGAGCTAATTAGGTTAATAAGGAAGCCTAATAAAACCAGCACTAATCAAATGACAAGCCCACCACTGATTTGTTTTCCAAATTAGCCTAGTGTTTGAGAAAGCTCATGCCGTTTGATAGGCATTACAAATGGGATTAAAACAATGCATCACTAATATGGAGGAGATCTCAATTCCCCCTCCATCTGCGGCAGACATGGAAAAGGCCTCGTTCGCCAGGCAAATCAAGATGAAGGCAGACCCTCGCCATGTTTAGCATACTGCCTGCTGAGCATTTTTAAGCCATGTTGGCATTTGATCATTTCGTGCGAGGACATCAAGAGATACGCTACCCCATGTTGATTTTTAAAGGTTGAGACCTCCAAACAGGCCTGAAGTATCGGCTCTCTTCCATGTCTGTTTAAAAAAATATGCATTCAATTCCCCTGATAACAAAACATGTTTATCAAACCCATAAAAATTTCACGTCTTCACAGCTTGTCAGAATGTTTCTCAAGTGCCTTTATGGATTCATGGTTTTTTGGGACTCTCCAATTCAGCTCCCCTGTGACAGGGATCCAGAGTTTCACAGTGTAAAATGGTAAATATAAATATCAGCATTTGATAGAGAGTGACAGCTCCATATTGGCAAAGGAAGGAATCAAATGGATTTGGACAGCTTGCATAATAAGCGGGTTTTGATTTTGGAGACAGCCAGTGGTGTGATAGAACATCTTAGGGATTCGTGCCTACCACCCTTTAAAGTGACTGTTAAAGATTGACACATGTCAGCGCCGTTCACCTCAACAGACCCCAAGGTGATCTGACTTCGACCCATAAACAAACACAAACAAATGAGGGAACAATCATTTGAAAGTTATAAACAAGCATTCATAGGTCATTGGAGGATAAGTGACATTGCTTGAGCAATATGAGAGCATTAAAATACAATTCTAACAATTATACAGAAAATGGCATTAGACAAAGTGACGTTTTCAAGCCTTAATGAGTCTTATTAATTTGCAGGATGTCCTTTCTGAATGAAAACTAACAGCTTTTTTTCACTTGAAAGCAGAATAGAAAAGAAATATTTATGTTGTACTTATGCATGCAACACAAGCCAAGTAAATATGAAAAGTAGTTAATAACTAAAAGTCCACATCTATGCAGAAACTGAGAGTGCAAATTACTTGAAAAGAGAAATTTATTGACTATTTAGTAATGGTAAAAAAACAAAAGTTTAACTGCAAAAAAAACACATTTAAATATAAACCTTGTTTCCAAGTGATCTGATAAAAATCAAGGCCTGTGTCTCTTGGAAATTGACTAAAATCAGCCAATCAAGTTTAGAACTTGTTCTGAGAAAGTTCTTGCCATTGTGGTCAGTGGTGTACAATACATACAGTATTAGACACACACACTGTCTTTTCTATTTCCCTGTATGAAAGGGAAAAGAGAGAGGAGAGAGAAAAAAAAAATAAATAGAACAAAAACATCCTCTTGGACAGATTTACAATTATATCTAGGTTTCTAAGATAGAATGCCAATAAATTTCCAGTCCAAATATATATATATATATATATATATATTTTTTTTTTTTTACAAAAACTAGGACTGCGCAATATATCGAAATAAAATCAAAATCGCAATATGGCTCAATGCCATCATCACATGGCAAAGGCTGTGAATTAAGTAAATAAATTTATGTACTGCGTGTTTCAAAGTGAAGCATGGCACTTTTTTCTTTAAGAAAAATCAAAACCAAAAAGAAAAAAAACAATTGTCAACAAATGAGAAGCTTTAAGGGCTCCCTATGGGTTTCCGTCAAAATATAGGTTTGATGTTTAATGTTTGAAAATGAAGATTTTTTTTTTCTAGTACAACTGTAAAATTACAGTAATAATATTTATGTCATACTGTCTTCATTTTCAAACATTAAATATTTTCTTGTAACATGTATACCCAAGTGTGTTAGTTTAGACATTCTAAATGATTGACACGCTAATCTTAAAGATGATTTAGATAGCAACCTGTTCTGACTAAGGGAGTACAGCGCGAGCTCCAGCCTTCATCTTTTAATCAACTGCACTCATTTCTGAATGATTAAAAACATTAAAGGTTAAAGCCCAGGCCGGGAACATCATTTGAGTGTTTCTTCTCACTGCAGGTTCACAGCAGAAGTCTGCTATTAATACTAAGAGAGTTCTTCTCTCGCTATGGCTTGGTGTGCTTCAGATGACTCAGATCAGTCCTTCTCCATGCTGAGATGTTGAGAAGAGGAAGTATGCATCTGAGTGGGTAGAAATCTGTATGAAGGGCCATGTGAAAAGACATGATCCTTATGTCCACCCAGAATTATTTTAAAGATAATTTGGGTCCCTAAAGACTAAAGTGGATCAGCTTTGCAATAAAGAAAGTTTAAACAAACACACTCACCAGAACTACACACACGCATCAATCCACTATGAAGAGAAATTGCACTGTGACCCTGAACACACAAACAGTCATGAGTCTGTGACAATAAATTCAAGATATTACTGGTTGTCAGCACTACCAAGATTTACAATGCGGGTTAAAAAAATAAATAAAAAAAAAAACGCTATTAAAAAAAGAAAAAAAAAGAAAATCAATAGTCCGTCGTCCCATAAATCAGTTTTGGTAATTGGTAATTATTTTTATTACCTGGAAACCAACAGCATTTACACTGCATTCATTAACTCAAATGAAATATATTTGCAGAAAGGCCATGGAGTCACACCGCAAGACTCAATCTTGGTTGCTCGTTGGCATACATGGTTAGTTAATGACAGTTGGATTCAACTTTCAATGGAGAATTGGAAGAGAAAACTGGAAAGAAAGTGAGAGAACTTGCGGTTGGTTCCATATACAACAATTACATTCCAGTACTAACATAAGATAAAATTAATAATGTTGGACAGCTTGGACGAGTTGGTGACATCACATGTACAAATAGATCAGGACTCTCATATGGAATGAGTCAGTTTACTGAATCAGATGTGAAAAACATGCCTATATATGTCATATAAATGTTCTTTGTTTTTGATATTTTCAATAAAGAGAGTGTTAAAAAATCTGGCATTCATGAAATTTAAATTTTTTTAATGTTTGTTTGTTTTTGGTGGTTTTCTATAAGTGAGACAGTTCAGTTAATCATTTAATTGATGCAAGTGTGAAATGTGACATACAGATCTCCTCTAATTCAGTGGCCTTTTGTACCACATCCTGACCTTGCACCTCTTCATATATGACAGTTTTCTTCCTCTGCCTCATGAAAAACAGCAGAGGGCTGTAGGGTAAACAGCTCATTATTTCATCCTCATTATTTCAATTAAACCTCATTACACTACCTTAATCACCCTGTTATACAGTATACTGCTTTAAGTTGTCCCGCAACATCCATATCAACAACAAAATACTCTCCCTCCAGACTGAGAAGGGCTGATGATATTTTAAGAAGCTCAAAGCTTTACAAGTGGAGAACCCTGCCATCCGAATGCTTCTAGGAAAATTGTTTAGTGCTCTGTAAAGTCTTTAGGAGTACACAAAAGCCATTTAATTCAGCCTAAACTTTTCAACAAAAAGGGCTGAGATAAATCTGCTGAGTTCCATGACAAAGCAAAAGACGATTTCAAGCTGGAACAAATAGGTGCTGCCCAGGTGAACTTGAAGGCCACCTTGAATGACACCTTCATGCTTACATACAGAAGACATCACCATGAAATACTTTAAATGTTGAAATCTATTCTTGAAAGAACCAGGCTTATGTGGGAATCATTTGAGCTTTAAAAAAAAATCTGCACTTGGAATTAGAAGTAGGAAGATGTCTGAAACATCTTCATTTTCATCAGTCTGAGTGCAGTAGAGAGAACTGACCCATAGCCAGGCTGCTAAAGTACAGAGTGACTGAATTCAAGAAAAAATTTTATTTTGGCAGTTTTTTTGCTGGCTTGCCTGGCACTTTGGGGTAAGTACTGCTGGCCAAGAGAGAGTGAAGAGCTCCACTCGATCCCTCTGCTTTCTTCATGGCCTATTCTACAAGGCCTCAGATATTTAATGAAGAAACTGTCCCTACATCTAGGCACAGTTTGGGCTGTACCAAATGCACTGTACCAAAAATCATACAACAGAGTCGCCAATAAGAAAGGAACAATGGGAACCCAAAACCGGCCTTTCCATTTTGTACCGGGCCCAAGAATTGCTTACTGTGCTCCTGCATACAGGCCATGAAATGGAAACTGCAATCAACATACAGCACCTTCCACACTGTGATTGTAGGGGGGGGCTTGATTTTACCCATCAGTTGTTGATTGGATTGTGAAAAGAGGCCATTGCATAGTGCAGATCTGAATGCATCTGGCCTAGCTAAAACATGGTCTTGTCATTTGTCAGAAAAGAAAATTCAGATCACAAGAAACCTGTTTATGACATTTTGATTAAAGTTTTACAAGGTCAAAAATAATGAATAACAAAATATATGCATAGATGAATTATTAACAATAACACCAATAACATTTTTGCAAATTTGATTTCATTCCTATCTCAAATACTGTACAAAGTGTGGCTCATCCAATAATCTGTTTGGGGGCTGACCAGTGGGAAAACAAGAAACAAATTAGTTGAAAACAGTTGTGCTGCTTAATTGTTTTGTAGAAACGCAATCAATTCTTTAATGAACAGAAAGTTCAAAAGAACAATATTTACTTAGAATTATGAAAAAGATTTTCGAGAATTAAAACTAGACAATTTATCTTTGTGCGTGTGTGTGTGTGTGTGTGTGTGTGTGTGTTTCCCTGAGAAATGAACCCAGAAACTTTGTTGTTGTGCATCATCACGTATTAATAGTAAGACATTTTCAAGTATAGATAAACAAAACAAGTTCAAATCACAACAGAAAAAAAAACGTCACTGTTTAAATCCTTAAATTTCTTAAGTTTGTTTGTATATGCACATCCCTATTTGTAAACTTGAGCCAGTTTTATACAATGGTGAAAAGTGCCTGAAAGCACCCGTCATTACCAGAAGAATGCAAGTGATGATGTAAGTCAGAAAATTGGACACATTTGGACATCAGTGACACATCTGTCTTTCAAATCAGGCGATAAGTATAAAAGCAGCCCAAAGCCTGCCCGGCGACAGCCGTCTGAGATGTCAGGTTAAAAGCCGAGTACTTGTGGACACATTTAACGGGAGAGACCATATTAATCCTTCACCCCATCATAACTCGCTCCGCAGTACACTGACCCCTGTCACAGCCAAAGAGGATTATTGAGGAAGTTCAAAACCTTTGGTTGTTTTCCTGGCCTGTAATTCTTAATTGACCGATGGCTGTCGGCGCTTAACTGATGGCTTATAACAAACTCAGACCCACTCGTAGATGTATAATCCATGCAATAAATCTACTCTGATTTCCCTCACATCCCATAAACATTCTTAGGCATGTGTCAGTAATCTAATATTCCAAATCTCTCATGCTGTCCGCAGACATTTACAGCTTGTTTGTTCAATTCAGTCCAACATCATGTCTGTGCTCCTTTTATCCAGCTACATATTTAACTGTGATGAGACACTCACATTTATTTGACTTCTCAAGCACAGCATCTGTCCTGTATCGACCATGGACCGAGCCATGGTACTGCTGAGGATGTTACCAACTGTGGTAAGTAGCAGGGAGGAGGGATTTACCTCTGAAATCTTCACCGGTACAACCAAGATATCATAGATGTGAACATGTCAGGACTGAAATAATATTTGCTAACAATCTCATAGAGCTGATACACATCAAAAACTTAAAACTGATCAAGACTTGTGAAAATGGGCTGGGTGATATTGCAGGTTAGAGACCTAGCCAATGCATAGAAAAAATTTGTAGGAACTAGATTTTGTTTAAAATACGCTTATAAATATGCTACTTGAGGCTTCTGGAGTAATTTTTGTGTGAAAATTTTACTTTCGCATCTGAAAAAATGCCAAAACCAGAAGTGATGTAATGGAGTTATTTTAAACAATAGGAAAGCAATGGATTGCAATGACAGCTCTGACACTGAGGAAATTGTAAATGTATAACGGACCACAGCCATACAATTATGAGCCTGCTATGCGACCAAGAGAGCAGAAAAAAAGGCCAGGATTATTCAAATAATAATTACAGTAGTATATCTGTGCCAGTGATCCTGGTGATCACGAACTCGAATACAAATAACTTTGCAAAGAGGTCTTTGTGTGTCCGTGCAAAGAGAGAATCGCTATTCATTCCTTTCACTTCACAATACAAAAAAAAAAAAAAAAAACAGAGAGAACATACAAACTCCACACAGATGTTTTTTCTTTTTATTCACAAGCTACAGAACCGGTAAAATCATATGGTGTGTATCTGATATACTGTGTGTGTATATATTTATATATATATATATATATATATATATATATATATATATATATATATATATATATATATATATATTATATATATATATATAATATATATATATATACACACACACACATGCTTCACATTTGTATGGATAGGTAAAGTTAGAGGTGAGGCATTAACTCTTTTAATCATTTGACCAAACTTTGACATGCCAGTCGCTTCAGAATGACTTTATTAAAACAGAGGAAAGATAACTCGCCTTGCCTCAAGCAGAACTGTTAAGAGCACAGAACACCACCACAGTTAACTCTTTGACACAGAAAGAAAGTTTTTTGCATCCTCTGTTTCAGGGAGTATGAACGTAATGGAGGTGGTCAATATCAGATCATGATAATCATCTCTCTGCTTTAAACGCCCCCCCCCCCACGCAGCCACTCTGTCTATCAGTCAAGAACGCTTCATCTGTTTTTTAATAGTATCTGCAAGATAAATATCACATGCAAAACAGCAAATGGGAGAGGATGGGACCGTTTGAGTACATCAAGACTCTTAACCGCCCCGTTTCATCTCCCCTCATCAATAGAGTTCTTCATCTGGAAAGGGCAGGTTTGAAGAAGAAAAGAATGAATTTGCTTTCAAACTCCATAATCAGCATCACTGGTGCCGGATGTGAAAGGGAAAGTACACGAAAGGAAAGAATGAATGAACTGTCGGCCTCATTCCACCAATAAACTCAGATTCGAAGTTAATGATGTGCAGCCACTTTGTACTGTAATAGATGCCACAACAAATGAAGCACACTTTGTCAAGACGCTGTGTTTCTCCAAGTAAAACAGGACAGGAACTGTGTTACATCAAACTAAGTAGTTATTTATTTATTATGCATTTTAGTGAATTTATGTCTGTCTGTTTCCTCTGTCTAGTTGTTTTTTTTTTCTTCTATACATTTTTTTTCTTCTATAAAAGTTTTCTCTGTTAATTAATGTTTTAGTTTACTTTTACCAAATAATAAATCTTTGACATGTATTCTCAACATTTTAACAAACCTGTTTCAAATAATAAAAGATGATCATAAAATATAGAGTGGCCTCAGCTGATGTTTTGTATTTGGATTTGGAGAGAGTGTCCAAAAGACTCAAGAAGCTTCTGGCCCTTATTGCCTTCCAGAGTTATTTTTTTTTCCATACTATGGAAGTCAGTGGGGACCAGCAACTGTCTGGTTACCAGCATTGTTCAAAATACCTTCTTTTGTGTTCAACAGAAGAAAGAAACTCAGGATTGGAACAACTTGAGGGTGAGTAAACGATGACAGAACTTATATTAATTTATATATATTAAGTCTTTAAAAAATTAATTGAGACTTCTCTTAGACTTTAAAGCAATTGACTTGGTCTCCAAATTAGAGATTCATCATGAACAACAGTGTCCCTACTGAGTGGACATTTACATAAATTAAATAGCTTGTATAAAAAAAATCTTTTTTAAAAATCGCAAACTGCAAACCATAGTTTTGCGGCCAAGTGTGAAATGGCAGGAATGAGGGTCAGCACCTCCAGATCTGAGGCCATGGTTATCAATGGGCAAAGGGTGCACTTCAGGTAGTGAGTTGATTCCCCAAGTAGAGGAGTTCAAGTACCTTTGGGGTCTTGTTCACGAGTGAGGGTAGGCTGGAGCATGAGATTGACAGGCAGATCGGTGCAGCGGCAGCAGTAATGCAGTTGTATTGGGCCATCGTGGCGAAGAGAGAGCTAAGCCTAAAGGCGAAGCTTTCGATTTACCAGTCATTTTATGTACCAACCCTCACCTATGGTCATGAGCTTTGGGTAATGACCGAAATAATGAGATTGCAAGTACAAGCAGCTGAAATTAGTTTTCTCCACAGGGTGTCTGGGCTAACCCTGAGGGACAGGGTGCAAAGTTGGGATGACTTGGGGAGACTCAGAAAAGAGCCACTCAAAGGTGGTTGAGGTGGTTAACCCCATGTCGTTCCAAACACGTAAAAGCTCCTTTCGTCTTCGGAAAACACAATTTTAAGATATTTGGATGAAAACCGGAGGCTTGAGACTGTCCCATAGACTGCCAAGTCAATAACAGTATCAAGGTCCATAAAAGGTATGAAAGTCGTCATCAGAATACCCTATCTGCCATCAGATGTGCAATCTGGGTTATATAAAGTGACGGGAACACTTTTTGTAAGCGAAGAAAACAAAAATAACCTCATTCAATAATTCCTTTGTCAACAGACTCCTCTGTGTCTCTCCATATCCCTGTATGTTGTGTATGCTCTTCTGTGTCATCCGCACCACAAGGATGTCATGTTTGTATGTGTATTTAGCTTTGATTTGAAATAAAACAGCACATCCTTATGGCATGGATGACACAGAAGAGCGATTAATGACAAAATTTTCATTTTAGGGTGGAGTATCCCTTTAAGAGTTTTTTTAGACACTTCCTTCTTTGCCAACTTTGAGGATAATAAAACTAGTCATTTTAAACTTGTTGAGACTAAATTTAGGAGATTACATAATAATTTTAAATATTTTTTTTTTATAATTTACGAAAAATAATATAATAAATTAAATTATAGCAAATAACTTCCTTCCATAAAAAGTAAGGTATTACCAAAAGAGGTATTTCAGACATAAAATGAACTTTAAAATAATATTTTATATAAAATTATTAACATAGTATAACATTATTGGTAATTTCTCATTCATCTGCATCCCATCATAAAATTAATTTAAGCAAATTAAACAGAAATCGTTGGAGTTAAAAAAAAAAAAAAAAAAAAAAACATTTTATCATCAAACAATAAATATCTAGCATTTAAAAAAAAATACATTTTTCACTCTATTTTGTAATTGCTCTAGCAATTAAGCAAAAAATGGCACTAACAATTCTTCTTGACTGATGAGGGCAAAGAGCTTAAGCAGAATTTTAAAAAAGTGTGAAGAGACAAATGACTTCTCTGTAAAATATAGGAAAGGAGGTGATGGATTAACCAATGGCATGGGAATTTCCAGCTCAGTGAAGTATCTAACATTAGCATTTCATGGAGAATACTCCCCCTCAGAGCGTCTCTCCCAGGGAACCAGTAACGGCGATGGCTGCCATGGAATGCTCGGGTTGTTCTTCAAAGTCAGCTGGCAGCAGGACTCAGTGCTCTTCTTTGACTCGCTCTGTGTGCGCGATGAGAATTTGGCCTGAGAACAACAACTTAGAGCCAGGAATCCAAAGAAGCAACAAACAGTTTTCTAAGAGCAAAACAAGGAACCCTGCACTGAGCCCCCTGCACAGGCCCTGTCAGACACACTGGCCCCAGGCGTACACTTGCTATATAATTCCCCTTCTTCCTGCTGCCGCTACACACAACCATGTTCCCGCAGCTGATACTGCTCACTCGCCTGCCATCACATTAATCTAAAATAGCTTCAAGGAATGGTTGGAGACTTTTTTTCTTAATTTTTTTTTTTTTAACTTTTTGATTTTCACAAATATTTATTTTACTTGCCTGCAAATTACCAAGGAGGGTATAAACGTACATGGAACTGAGTTTTCCACACTGGAATTTTCAATCTGAAATAAAATTGTAGTCTTACTATACAAATATAAAAATGTTTAGAATTATAACACTACTGTTGAAAAGTATGGAGTCAGTAAACGCTTTTAAATAATTATTACTTTTAATTCAGCAAGGATATATTAACTGATCAAAAGTGAAAGTAAGAAAAAAAAAAAAAAACCTGCACTGTGCAATAATATAGCTGTTTCTGTAAATTTGCTCACTTGACATTTGCACTACCATGGTAACTTGCTCCGATATCTCAATCTCATTCTTGTTTTCTTGCAGATTTCTGACTAATTACGATATCTTCTGTGCTGCAATTGTCACTGAACATACAGTATATACCTCATTCTACAGTACAATACAAACTTCTATATTTGTACGCCTTGTCATTTCCACTGGGCTGGTCTCCGCTTTCTCGAACACACAACCTTCTCTATACATTGCACTTATTATAAATCGATAGTAATATTTTAAATATACATATATTTATAAACAAATTACTATTTTAACTTCTGGTTGGATGCTAAATACATTTCATTTGGCGCTTTGTCCACTGCATGGTGCGGCAGATATGTTCGGTACGGTTCACTTTTGGGGGGGTTTTCCCACTGGGTTCAGTACCTGTTACTTTTTTTAGTACCACCTTTGGTGAGGTACCAAGTGAACGGTACGTTACCAAAACGTGATGTGTAAACTCTGATGATCATTGCCCGAAGACATTGTGATGATCATGAACTTGCGACACAAGACACAGCGGAACAACTAGATTTAAGACCCCATTTACACTAGTGTGTTTTCATTTTAAAATAGCGTTTTAAAATGAAAACGTTCCTTATCTTCACTGGCGTTTCTGCTGCGTTTCAGAAACGATCTCCGTTTACACTACACAACCTAAAATGCATGTCACGTGACCATTCATGCAGGTCCAGCCATAGATAGAATCAATATGAATAGGTAGATTCCCTATTATTTTAGATCGCGGAAATGCGTCTAACGTGCTTGGAGCGATCGAATGGGGAATCTATGTATACATCTATGGATACAACAAATGCACATGATATTATTTGTTTACACGGCCGTCAAGGATACGCAGAAGGAATGTTGGCAGCCACGCCATCGTTTTCAAAAGTCTTCGTTTTGGTCCATTTACACTGAAACGCAACCCCAGAGTTTTCAAACTAAAACGGGGTCTACAGCGTTTTCCAAAAGTCTCCATTTCGAGGGTTCGAAAAACGCCGGAGTAGTGTAACGATAGGCCTAACCGTAGCGACAGTTATACGTTTTAAAACGAAAATTGCACCAGTGTAAACGGGGGCCTAAATCAGCACAGCCAGCGAAGGATCGAACGCAAGTTGTTTTGAATGAGCACACCTTTTTTAACAACCAAAAATGGCTGTTTCTGTTGAGGAAGTACAACGTTCCTCTCATTGATAGCAGAGGAGCGGATCCAGCTTGATGGGGCGACGCGGAATGAAACGTTAGAGGCGGCGCAACAATTAAGACATGTGAACAATCCCCCCACTCTAAAGCGGCCCTAAACTGCAGTGGAAACGCGAGCCGAGCAGGGTCGTACCACACGGTGGAAAAAAACCAATTGTTACTGTTCACTGTTAAAAAATAGAATTATTTTCTGAAGGATCGAGTGACACTGAAGACTGGAGTAATATTCTGCAATCACAGGAAGAAAAAAAAATCAGGCTCTGCCATCACTTCCCTCAGGAATAAATTATATTTTGAAATATATTAAAATAAAAAAGAGTCATTTTAAATTGTGATAATATTTCACAATATTAACCTATTTCACTATATATTTTAATCAAACAAATGTAGTCTTGATGATGAACATCAAAAAGACTTATTTTAATATGATATTATATATATATATTATATTATATATATATATATATAATCTATATATAATATATATATATATATATATGACATATATATATGACAACATATATATATATTAACATGCACATGTACAAAACTGAACTTTCTGCTGAGAGAATAATTTCAATTCAAACCTGCAGCACTGCTTTGCTAAAAATAACCCATTATAATGGCATACTTTCAAAAGGATATTATGACTTCTGTAAAGCAACCTAAGATAAATATCTGTAGATATATATCTGAACATAATACTGTCGTTTTTTAATGCAAACATGCTCTGACAGTATATATGACAGCTACGGAAAGAGAGCAATGGGAATGTTCTGCTTTCAAGTAAAGTCAGAGTTCCTTCAGTGAATCGGTGTCTGGGGACCGCACACATCTCACGGAACAGTGGGGTTGTGTCATGAGTACCTAATCCACTATGGTTTGTTTAACCTGAGAAATGGCTTTAAAAGCCAGTAGTTTTGCTGAATGAATTGACAAATTAATGACCCTTGGGGAATACTTAACACATATAATTTCCTTTAAATAAAAGTAAATAAATAATCCTCAACTACTACTAGCTGTACTGTACTACTTGCTTTACCAATGAATACAACATGAAATAGTTTTTTGATAGCATAGCTACTCAACAGAGTAGCATGACCTAAAGTTGAACTACTTAAAAATGATTAGCATTTGGACTGTGTTGTGTACATGGAGACCTACAGCCTCACAAAAACAACAACAACAACAAAACAAATATCCGGCTGTGAGCACAGAGCACTGGTACAGGGATAACGTGACAGAAGACCCTGAAGCTCATCTCTCAGATGGCCAGCGAGATGGAATTCCGAGCAGCGGTCAGATCATGCCCTGAAAAACAAACACCACTGGGCATGTGTCAGCTCTCAAACACACGCACACATGAACACGTACAACTGATGCCTCAGTTCTGTTTGGAGAAGAAACATGTTTTCCGACAGTATCGAGGCAGGCTGGGGAAGAAGAACTTACTATATCACTTTAACATAGGGTCTTTTTGGAAAGTCTATGTAAATTCAAGTGTGAAAAAATAATATTTTAGAAATTTCTAAACTGGAGTAAAGATGGAGTGTCTTTTTTTAAAACAAAATAGAGAATGGCTTGGTGGTAATACATGTATTTTGACACGTTTACACGTTATTCCTTTGTGCCATTTCTGACCCTGTTCTTCTCACTATTATTTCCTGTCCCTTATTTCGATAAAGTGTTAAAAAAGGCCAAAAAACCAAAGCAAATTCTAACTTCAGCTAGTTTCATCAACTTGATAACACGCTTAAAACATGCTCCATTAAAAAACATTTATGTGCCTCTGTTTGGGGACTTAAATACCGTAAATGTTTCACTCATGTCAATTATTATTTTGGATTTCTTGTTAATTATTTTTTTTTATTAAACATCAAATTAATTCCTAAAGTTAAAGTACCAGATACCAGTCACATTTCTTTAAGTTATAGGCCTGTTCCCGCAATAACAAATATTGTGAAAATATATACAATGCTGAAAAGCCAGTTGATGTGACGAATAAGATTTGCGTTTGATAAACCCACTACTTCCTAAGAGATAGGGCCCATAGGAAAGGAGCTGTGGATGGCAGAGGAGGAGGAGGAGGAGGAGGAGGAGGGAGGAAGAGGAGGAGGAGGACAACAAAGACAATAAAAAAAAGAAAAAAAAGAAGAAGAAGAAGAGAAGAAGAAGAAGAAGACGAATAGAAGAGAAGAGAGAACAAGAAGAAGAAGAAGAAGAAGAGAGACATATACACGCCAAGTATGGTGACCCATACTCAGAATTCGTGCTCTGCATTTTAACCCCATCCATAGTTGCACACACACAGCAGTGAAAACACACACCGTGAACCACACACCCGGAGTGTAGTGGGCAGCTCGAGACCGCGAACCCACAACCTTAGTGTTAGGAGTCAAACTCTCTAACCATTAGGCCACAACTTCCCCCTGAAGTGATGCAACTGGTGCCACAGATCAGATCACCATGACAAAGCCAACATGGTGGATGAAATACATTGGGATTACATTCATACTATTATAGAACACACTTTTTAATGACTGTAAAATGTATTCCTCATTAAATGTATGTACTGTAGTACCTATTCAGAATGTGATTTGATTTCAGATGCACCTTTTAGACTTGTGATATTCACAAAATAAAAAAAATGAATGTTAAATTACAGTGAAATAGCACAGGAAGAATCGAGAACCGGCTCTCCTGTCTCTGTACTCTTGTACAAACTGAAGTCCATCATTCTACAGTGGAGGAATCATTATTCACAAGTGGAAGACATTCAAGACAGACACCAATCTTCCCAGGAAATTACACCCCATGGTTAGAACCATAGAATACTCTGAGTAATTGCAGACAACCCAATAAACTACACCTCAGACTCTACAGGCCTCTTAATAATGTAAAACAATAACGTTGATGACAGTATAATTAGAAAAAAGACCAGGTAAGTATGGCATGTTTGGAAGGGTTGCCAAAGTAAGCTCTTCTCTCTAAAAAGAACATGGCAGGATAGTGCAGGTTTAAAAAGTTGCATCTGAACAAACTATAAGACTTCTAGAACAATGTCCTTTGAACAGACGAGACCAAAGTGGAGATGTCTGGCCATAATGCACAGCGCAATGTTTGATGAAAGCCAAAAGAGCATAACAGCACAAACACCTCATACCAAAAATCTAGCATGCTGGTGGAGGGCTGATGATTTAGGCTTTTTTTGTAGCCACAGGACCTGGGCACCTCACAGTCATCGAGTCGAGCGCATGAAACTCCTCTGTATATCAAAGTATTCTAGAGTCAAATGGTGATGCCATCCACCCGACAGCTAAAGCTGGTGGGCCACAACTGGGTAATGCGACAGGACAATGATCCCCAAGCACACCAGCAAATCTACAACAGAACGACTGAAAAAGAAAAGAATCAAGGTGTTGCAACAGCCCAAAGTCCCAGACCTCATCCTGTCTGAAATGCTGTTGTGAGAGCTGTGTATAAAACAAATGCCCACAAACCTCAATAAACTGGAGCAACGTTGTCAAGCAGAGTGGAACCAAAAATACCTCCAGAATGATGTGAGAAACTGATGAAGTCATACAGAAAATGATTACTTCAAGTAACTGCTGCTAAAAGTGGATCTACAAGCAAGAATCACAGGGTTGCCTTAGTTTGTCCCACCCACGGATTTAACATATTGGCTTTAATTTTCTGAAAAATAAAATTATGAGACACGGTGTTGTTGTTCTATCTAAGGTTTTATTTTTCCAAATTGTAGGACCTGCAAGGACCAGATGATTTTTTATTCTGTCCTGATTTGGGAAAACCATTTGAATTCTATAAGATGTCCTTTCTTTTTCACATGTCTATATACTGGGGACTCAGGAAACCTAAACATAACTACACAAGACACAGGAGTGGAGAGCATAGTTTGATTGAATGAATCAGAAAAGAGGTTTGTGAGGAGATGTACAGTGGGGAGATAATTTGTGCGAGTGGCACTATGAGCTGACAAACGCACACACACACACACACACACACACACACACACACACACACACACACACACACACACATACTTAGCGTGGCACTAGCTCCCCTCCTGAGGCAATCATTACAGGGATTTGTTCTGCTTGCACTTATAGTTTTAGCAGATCAACCGGAGAAAGCATGCGCTAAAAACCCATTATTAGTTCTAAGGGCAACGTCTTAGTTTCGGGTGGAGATGGGGGTGGATTGTCCGCACTGCTGCCTGTTTGAAACATGGCTCTTAAAGAAGCATCCATGACTGTGAACAACATTCCCCGGAGATGAATGAGAAAATCAATTAAGAGATGAGAAGCATTTAGTGCTATCAGTACATGCAAAAACAAATTCATTTAGTGTAATGGAGGCGCCTGCCCTCAGAGATCTCACTGTGACTGTGAAATAACTGGCATTCGTTTCATAACATCATAACATTCATATGAAACACATCTATCTTACAATGAGAGAATCATAATAGACATGAGTCTTCATGCAAATCTAAAATTAACTTAAAGGCTCCGCTTCAAAACCTAGTGAACTGCCTACAGAGAAAGCCTAGATTAAAAATCTGTCCTTATCTAGAGCAAACAGAGAAAAAGGGCTATGGAGTTCCCTTTTGCCAAAAACCCGCAACACCCATAATGCACTTTTGATTTTGGCACACCCCCATCTGTTGACTGTCCATTAGCAGGATATATAAAAAATGTGAATGGTTGATTTGTAGTTTAAAAGCCCTGAACCTGTCAAGAGAGTATAGACGGATGGCCCAAAATGATGCGTTTTACATCATCTGTCAAACCTTTGCTGACAAAAATATACGGATATCTAGGTAACATGGAAAAAGAGTATAAAGCTGGTTGAAATTCAGCAAACCTATCCTTTAAATACAGAGGTAGTTATAAACTAGCTAGCAGTTACTAAGCCACAAGTGTGGACTTCACATTCAAATTTAAGACTTTACGAATAGCTAATGCAACCCTACTTACAGTAGGTGGTTGGACAGGACGGGGTTAAAACAAGACAGATTAATAATGTCAGGCAAAATATTTGCATAATGTACACAAATCATTCAATAAGAAAAAAAAATGTTCATGAAGAAAATAAATTTTGACGTCAAATGGGCATTAAAGCCATTTCCACTTAACATTCCTCTTTACGTGTGGTAAATTTCATGCATTTCCACTTCTCAAGATCTGAAGAAGGCTGCACAGTGTGTCAGATGAAGCCTGCCCTGGGAACATTCATGTCAGCCAATTGGATATTGCTTCCTTTGAGTGAAGTGGGAAGGGGCAATTGGGTGGCGAATCTGGCAAGTATGTGGATTATGTAACTAAATGCATCTGTTCTGCTGTTTTTTGATCTATTGGGCTAATTGAGCAAAAGAGAGTCTGTTTCATGAAGGAAAAAGCAATGAGATGGGAACTAGGCCATGCATCAAAGAAATGACATTGTGTCCTGCCACTGGCCTCTCTGACACTCAGGTCAGCTTATGTAAGTTACCTCCTCTCTCTCTCTCTCGCTCTCTCTCACTCTGTCTGTCTTTACGTCAGGAGTACGCTGAGGTAGCTTTTAGTGTACAGAATGTAAAGCAGCCAAAAGTTACATAAAGAGCAAAATGACCTGATAAGCCCAGTTCATTCCACTTTTAAACCTCAGATAGAAAAAAAAAAAGCACAGGACTGGAGACAACTACACTTAAAAAACGACTTACTCTTACACTTGGTTACTATTCTACTTCTTAAGAATGGTTAGCCCCGCCCACTGGGAAATCTCATTGGTCTAAAATCCTGTTTCTTACAACAACCTATTAAATGTCAGAGATGTTCTGATTGGCTGTTGCTCAGACATTTCATGCAGCATTTGATAAACTGGTGCAGACAGGTTAAATTTTATGAAGTAAGACTAATTAGAAAAAATAGGAATGATAGGAAAGCAAAAAAAAAAATGAAGTATTGCAATATTTACCTGATTATTTTTTTGCAGGAGCAGAAACAATTACCAGAAGATCACAGACCTGAACGAGAAAGGAGGAGGAAGATGTATGAGGACCATCTCGGTGACAAAGGGACAATAATGAAATCGAGCATCGTCCTATAGCAAATAAATAAATAACATTTAAAATATTTTAAATAAAACCATATATTTAAACCACATGTATTTACTAGTTCATTGTAAAGTAATTTATTAACTAACAACAAATTCATATATTTGCCAGACCAATATGACCTTTGAATGAAACCATGAAGGTAAAAAAAAAAAGTTTGATTTAAAAAAAAATAAATTGTGAAAAAACCATCTCAGCACGTACAATATACTGTGTTCCTTCATACATTCATAGAAATGTTTTTATAAAAAAATACAAAAACGATAATGTCCATAATTACAATATTATTTGTCAAGCACTCAATTGTACTTATAGGGTGGCTGATTATTATTATTATTAGCTTATTTAATGGAAATAATAAGCTACTTGTATTTCACAGTAACAATATATATCATAACATAGTTGTTTTTTTTTATTTCATTTGATCTTTTTTTATTAAAAAATAAAAACAAAAAAGGATGCAAACAACAGGAACACACACACAAAGATGACAAAGACAGTAACAAAAAATGAAAATACTGTAATACAGCAACTGAATAATCAAAAGGACTGTAACCGCCTTCACTATATGAATTAAATATAAATCTCTTATTAAAGCTACTAAAGTTATTCAGTCAAGAGAAGTGTGTGGTTTTCTTTTTGTTGTTTGACTAACATTAATAGCATAGAACCAGGTATATTAGGTTGATACTACTTTAAGATCTAATGCACAGATCTAATATGCTGAGACAAATTAGATTTTCTCCCAGTTGTTTACGTTCACTTAAGACGTAACCCACTGGTCTCTGAGAAGCAGCTTTCTGGGTGTGCTTCAAATCGTCGACAGCAAGAGTATTAAGTACAGTACTTTTTTCATGGTTTATTGCTATTAATAAAGTTTTTAACATCAAGTATGTTCTAGGCTTTATTTTCTTATGCATATTTATTTTCAACATGTCAAAAATTTAGCAGTCCTGTGCTACACTTACACACTGCAATATAGACAAAATTAGCAAAAACATTATAAAAGCCACAATATAAATACTGTCATACCACCCAGACCTCAAAAATGTCTAGGTCGTTGAGCTCTGGAATGATATCGAGTGAATATACACAATATAGTGTGAATAGAAAACTTAAAAGGAAGACAAGAAAAACAAACAAAAGTAAAAGTTCCAAAATGCTAATTATGAGGTTCCACTTGTCTGTTTGAGGAACGTGATGCCTCCAGCATCCTATTTGCATGCACAGGTAGGAGGTGGGGGGTCTGTTTCCTCTCCAAGGGCCTACAGATGCACTCCCTACCCACATAGTGTCTCTTTTGTTCTCTGATAAACTGACACTGCCAGTTCCCCACGTTGCCAAGACATGAGGAAGACCGCCGGGAAAAAGAAGTAGGAGCAGCGCTACTACATGTGATTGGTATCACTTCTGACTGACTCTCTTCATGTTTTATCTGCAATGTCTCCACAGGCATTATTATCAAAGCTATGAGGGTGCTAAGACAAAAAAAAAATCTCATTGTGTTCAGTCAGCCATCCATATCATTGAAGAAGTTGTATCCTGCCAGATAAGCCAGCAGTCTAAATGCTCATCAGCCATAAATTTTTTTTCTTATTTACTGTACATATAAGGTTACAACCAGTGTTGGGTAAATTACTCATAAAAGTAATCCACTACAAATTACTAATTACGTCTTTAAAATTGTGAATTTGATTGCATTACTGATTACTGCATTTAAAAAGTAATCAAATTACTAATTACTTTACTTTCAAGTTACTTTCAAGTTTACTTTCACTTTTCAAGTTATCAAACCTAAAAAAATACACTACAAGAGAAACTCATAGCTCTTTTTCATTAATTTAATATTGACTGAAAAATTTTAATCAATAAGTATTATTTGTATACACTCCCAATATCACAAAACTTTTTTTTAAATTAAGACATCAAATAGGGTGTGCATAAATAAATCTCAGTCTCTGTGAATATCTTCCTGAAACAAGTCTCTAAAATGAATGAAAATGACCTGAGAAATACAGTAAAACTAAAAAAAGCTAAAATTGAAAACAAATAATCCGAAAAAAACATGCCGAAAACAAATATTCTTTGATAAAATAATACCTACGAAACCAACGCGAGCTACAGTACAGTCTTTTCCGTCTGAGCTCACCTATAATGTGATCATGCCCACGCACATCGCGCACTATAAGATAATCATCCACGCGAAATGTCATCACCTCCGTAAACAAAGAAAGATTTGAGTCCATCTCGGCTACTTTTTGTTTTCGGAAGACGCGATGTGAGGAATAAAGTTTTAATTGTGATACCGACGTGGCTTAATCCAGTGGATGATCTCATTCTGACAAGTCATTTTTTATTAATTTTTTTTTACTTATATTAGTGTTACTGTGACATAAACTTGTACACATTCACTTGTTAAACTTTTCCCAAACTATAATGCTAAAATATGTCGAGTGCAACATTTTGAAATATGACAGGCAACCTTTCATTTCATCTAAATGTTGTAGGACTCATCTGCATTTTACCTGTCATTCTCCAGTGATTTATTAAATGGCATACTGACGTGCAAAACATGATTCTTACTTCATATTTTTTAACACTGCATTTGTAATTTTAAGTAATGTGACCATTATTGGCATTAGTGACTGTAATCAAATTACATAAATTTAAAGGGGTCATATGATGCGATTTCAAAATTTTCCTTTCTTCTCTTCGGAGTGTTACAAGCTCTTGGTGAATAAAGAAGATCTGTGAAGTTGCAAAGACTAAAGTGTCAAATCCAAGAGAGATATTCTTCATAAAAAAGTTGAGACTCGTCCACCGCCCCCCTGAGAAACGGCTCATTCTAACACGCCCCCACATCTCTACGTCAGTATGTGGGAAGATTTGCAAAACGCCGCCCAGATATTCACGCAAAGAAGAAGGCGTACCTTTTATTCTCGTTGTAGTATTGTTGTTGCCGCCACCACGTCGTATAGACGCTGTGTGTTTCACTGTGAAAGTGAAACTACTTTGTTCGGCCTTCCAAAAGAGTACGATATCCGCTTCGTCATGCCTAGAGCTAATCCGTGCTTGTCGCTGTGGAAATACATCAACTTTGCACTGTGGATTGCTGAATCGGCTTTCACCGTGGACAAAGCGGCGTCCAGCCTGGGGTCGTCACATGTGGTTGCTGCAAGACCAAGGTACACTCCTTCATAGAATCCACCTCAAGCCCCTCGCCTCTTCTCACTCAAGCCGGCCGCAGCTCACTCTAGGCCTCTGGCCTCTGCTCACTCAAGGCCGCGGTGTGTGACGTTGTTCCTTTGAGAAAGCGAAACTACTTTGTTTTTGCCTTCCAAAAGAAAATACGACTAGAAATCATGTTTATATCACGTTTATAATGGGTTTTATGTTTTTGTCTCGTCGCTCTGGCCGGACAAGTCTTCACAATATGTTAAGATGCGTAACATTTCCGTCTCACGCTTGAGGCATTCAGCCAATCACAAAGCGCTGGATAGCTGGCTAATCACTGCACACCTCGCTTTTCAGAGCGATGAGCCTTGTGAAAATCGATGTGTTTCAGAAGGCGGGGCACAGAGGAGAAACAATAATGTACAGTATGTGGAAAATAATGTGTTTTTTTTAAACCTTAAACCACATAAACAAATTTCATTACACCAAATACACAAAATAATGTTCTTTTTAGCAGCATCATATGACCCGTTTAAAAGGTAAGGCATTACTTTACTGCATTACCAGGAAAAGTAATTAGATTACAGTAACGTGTACTGTGTAATGCATTATACCCAACTGGTTACAACAAAAACCTATTTCATGGCCATCCAGGAACTACCAGTACAATGAATGCACTATAGAGAAAACTATTTTACAAACAGTGAAATACTCTGTCTTTTAAAATAAAGCATATAATACTAAAAATTATAAAAAAATTACTCAAACAAAAAATAAATCCATAATTAAGTATTATAATAACATCACTGATATCCTAATAAAGTTTTTGTTAGTATTTGAATTAGATTGTATTTGTATATTTTCTGTTTTGAATGTATTTATTTATTATTTGTATTTTTTAAATTGTCTATATGTTTTTTATTAGGATTTAGTTTTGTAGTTTATAACTATTTGATACTTAAACTGAAAGAAAATAAATGTTGCTGTGGCAACAAGAAGAAAAAAATATAAAATAAGATTAAGGTAATTATATTTTATTTCTGTTGAAGTTTGTTCATATTAGTTAAAGTCTTACTTCAAGTTATGAAAATATTTTTTTTATGGTTTTAGTTTTTAGTTAACGATAACAAGCCTGATTCTGTGAATAAAGTTTTCATCATTGTCCTCATTAAGAAAAACATTGATTTTTTGGCTCCTACGGCATATTTTGCAATTAAAACAAAGGAAAACAAAATCAGCCCATGACACTTTTGCCTCAAAACCCCATTTTTCAAGCAGCGCAGGAGAAAAGCATCATGTGATTTTTAGACTCTCCAGCAAACAAGCAGTGAAATACGGCTCAAAACAATCTAGTTGAAAGCTGGCAAAGTTTCTGTGCCTTTGGAATGACTACACCAATAAATGAAACAGACTCATAAATTCTTCATGGCCAGTGGCCATAAGTCAATCCATAACTGAGGAAAAATCTGTTGCATTCACCTCTGTGTGAGGATTCTCTCTTATGTAATTGGCAAAATAATTCTTCTTCTTCTTTGAACATTATGAAAGCCTCTTTTTGAAAAATATGTGACTCATTGTATTGGGGAAAAACTGTCATTATTTATTCACCCTCATGTCGTTCCAAAACTGTATGACTTTCTTTCCTCCATGAAAAACAAAGCTTGAATATTCAAAAAATATCCTGGCCACTCTCTTTTTTTCTATATAATGAAAGTGAATGGGATCTGGAATTGTCAGGGGCCAAAAACACAAAAATGCTTGACTAATCCTTTATTTTTCATCCAGATCTTTTCCGAACCGATCCAAACAAACTCACTGACTCAACTTGTGACTAGATCGTTGAAAATAATGATTCAATAATAGTGAGGAACCAAAATTAAACAATAGTTTCATAAGTCATGTTTGTAACACTATAAATGCCGTAAAATGTTGACAAAGTTTCCAGCTAATCTTTTAATGTAATTTAATGTTTACAAATATGACACTTTTTTTCTCTTACACCAACTACACCACTTAATTTTACGTTCTATTAGGTTTAATATAACGTTTAATAAAAATGAATGGTTGAGCCATTCCCTACTTCAACTTCCTATTATTTCCAGTTAGCCTCTTTTGTAGTGGTCGACTGATATATCACCAAGGCCGATATATCGGCTGATATTTGGCATTTTTTTCAATATCGGCATCGGCCGATAAGTTTTTGTGCTGCAATGTGTTCGAGGCGGGCCTTTTATTTTGACGGGGCTGAGAAAGGCAGCTCCAGAGCACACAGCGCTCACATTCTCCCTCTTGTTTGCTGTCGTAATTCAGTTCTGCCTAATACAGATAGAAGTCTGTCTAATAATCAGATAGAACTGTTGAACAAATTAATTAAAAGGTATTAAACAGTATTATAACAATTGCTTTTATATTATTAGTAACAGAAAGGCAAACATAATACTTTCTCGTTTGCCATCAGCATTCAGCAAATACGCATATCATTTAAACAAACCTTTAAATGACTAATGAAAATTTCACAAATCTTGCAGACTTAGTCGAATCCAGCTGTGAGATCTTGTGAAGTGTGCATTTGTATATTGCCTGATTGCGTGTGCTCTGCGTGACAGTCGATCCGTGCGAATTGAATCCCGACAGGAAGAGAGATCAGCTTCACTGGAGACGCGTGATCAACTTTACTGAGTTGTACTGAGTACTCTGTTGGTTACAGTGTTTACTTTCTTTTTTTATATATATTTTAAAATATTTCTTTATTTGTGAAAAATACTTTAATAGAATTATAGAATCAGGAAGTTGTCATCTAAAGTATAAGTATGTTTATTTTACACATTTATTTTTAATATAATTCATTTTCATATTATTTCAAGTTTCTCAAACATTAATTAAAATAAATAAAAATAAAAAATTTGTGTATATATATATATATATATATATATATATATATATATATATATATATATATATATATATATATATATATATATATATCGGCTTTATATCGGCCATCGGCCACACTGCTCTCTAAAATTTCGGCAGCAGCATCGGCAGTCAAAAAAACCAATATCGGTCAACCACTATTCTTTTGTGTCTCAATGCCTGATAAAAATACATTTAGGTGAATTTCACCTTTGCCTTGCCTTTTAACTCTGTGTTGTGGAGAACAGAAATAAACCGTGACTTCAATTTGAAACATAAAAACAATATTTATATATATATATATATATATATATATATATATATCTATATATATATATATATATATATATATATATATATATATATATATATATATATATATATATATATATAGGGAATGTATGTATCTGTTATCTGGTTCCAATGACATGATGCACATTTTTGTCCCAATCTGTAATTTTTTTCCAAAATACATTAAAAGCATTAATGTAAATTTACAAAATTATTTTTTATTATAACAGAAAAAAACTATTCCGTTACCATAATGAACAAATAAGAATACTATTCTTGAAAAGAAAACCTTAAGTACAACAATCTTTTAATAATATTAAAAAAAAAACTAAAAAAAAGTCACATAGTGACCCATAAACATGCTGAAATATGCAAACAAAACTTAAATAGGACATTATATCATAAACAGGGCTGTTCGTTGAAGTCAATAATTCTAAATAAAACCTTTTTATGACAAGGAAAGGAAAGGAAGGAAACTTTTTTAAATTTATGAATAATTCTTGATATTCATAAAAAAATAGAATTTTTACTTTGAAAAAAAATATTTTTTTTTAAATTGTGATATATTCATATATTCATATATATATATATATATATATATATATATATATATATAATGTTGTCATTTCATATTTTTTTTTTTTTTTTTTTTTTTTTTTTTTAATTATTTTAAAAAAAAAAAAAAATGTGCACACCCACATTTATTCAACATTTTTACAACAATATTTCATTTTTTTCTAGCATTTTTCACACTCTTTATTGTAGACATTCTTATTTGTCATTAACCCATCTAATGCTGGCTTTATGCTGTCAAGACGATGACCATGAGAAACAGGCCATTCTGAATCCTAAGCCTGAGAGGGAAAAAGCAAGCAAGCAGCCAAATTTGTGATAAAGTGAGGCGAGAAACAATCCAAAATACTGACTTGCATTTCATCTAAGGAGCCCTAAATTATTCCTGCGCTCACATTACTTCGTCCTTCTCATTCTTTGTCTCATTACCTACTCTGTAATTCTCAGTCGCATTCCCCATAATTTTGCCTAACGTTTTTGTGACTCTTCTATGTCTTCCCATTCTTTTCTCTCTGCTTTCCGGACATTTCTTTGTTTCCAGGGAATATTCTACTCGCCAAACTCAGTTAGACAGGCGTATGTTAAGTTGTGAATGATTGATGTGCCATTGTCTTGGCCGGTCTCTCGTCTTAAATCATTTATACGAACATTTAACGATATTTCCTTTGAAGTCAAAGGCCTTCAGCAGATGCATGCTTTTATTTAGACTATTGGTTTAGCACTGATGCACTGTGTCTAAATCATTAAAACTTTGCTTATTATAAGCGCAATACGAAGCAGTCCTGATTTACTCTCTGTCAGAAGTACGAGCTTACTGCCTACAGGGAGTTACACTTGTTTTGTATTATATTCTCCAAAGTAGGCTGCTTTAGCACTGCCTTAACAATAACCACACAGATGTGAACACCCTAAGGAATTGCTTGGCTGAGATCTATTCCAGAGTAGGTGGGTGTGTGTGTTGTGTTTTTTAGAGATTGGGGACTATCTGTACCCCACAGCGCTATACCATGGGGCAGGACTTTCTATGTAGTCCGCCATTGATCTCAGGAAGGGACTGGTGTGTATAATGCAATTTATCAAATCAGCATCTGTCATCCTCATGGGACACTCTGACACGATGCAAATTCACTCCACACCATCCAATAAAACATCCTATCAGCCTCAGCCATTAACATGATGGACTGCCCTCCGGTAAGCAGGATTGTGGATCACAACAGGAACTTTCATAAAATGCTAAAACAGCTGGACAAACTCCATAATTCTAATTTTTGAGGTTATTTTTTTGGCTTGCAATGTTCCCCGCCCACCTGTCCAATCTTAGTTTAAGAGCATGCAGGAATGTGGCATAATGCAAGGAATTTAAATTTTCAGGGTTTTTTTTCTTTTCATTTTCAGCTACTAGAAACTTTCCTTCCATATTTGGGGGGCACCGACAGCACAAGGATTTGAAAAATCCAGCCCTCTTTCAGTGTCTCTGCCTTCTATGTCAAACGAAGTATTTAACAAAAGAGTACCATCCCTCTCAAGCTGCCATATAAGACTCTGAAAAAAAATAATTAAAGCAAACAACAACAACAACAAAAAAATAACGAAAACTTCTAAAGGACAGTAAAAAATTCACTGACACATACTAAACTCGTTTGTCTATATTTGCATGATTAAATGTTACTTTTATACAAAAAAAAAAAAAAAAAAAGCATGAGAAATTTTTTTAATAAATTTGTGACAGCACAAATTTAATATCAAAGATGCATTAAATCAATAAATAGTGACAGCAAAAATATTTATGATTTCTTTTTTAATTAAATGCAGTTCTTCCCTAAAAATAAGATCATCAACCGCATACAGTAACACACTTGTTCCAGTATAACTCATTTAAATGGCTTGATGAAGCTGAACTAAATCACCTAATATGACAACAGCCCTCACGGCTTCAGTCTGATGACTAGTGTTCGTCATCAGCACCACAAAAGCAGCGCAAGAGCATTAAAGAGATTATAAACATGAAACCCCAGGCTTTACATGTGATTTTGTTAATTTAACATGGGGTAAACTGATTAAGAATGCAGCAATATAAAAATTCTGGTCAATATTGATCGGTATTGTTTGGTTTACTGATTATTTTATTAAAATTCTATAAAGTTTTGCCAAAATAAAAAAATAAAAACATTAAGATGCTAAAAACTACAAATCACTTATTCAACAAAATACAAGAAAAGCAAATGTCTCAAAAATGGGTGGTAATTTTTGAGATTTTACAATTGATATGTTAACAGTATAAATCTGGAATATTAGTAAAGCAATACTGATCAGTTCTAGCTTGTTTTTTTTGGCACAAATTGGCTATAAAAATTGTACTGTAATTATTTTTGTCATATATGATGATTTTAACAGCAATATTAGATTTAATTTTATATAAAACATCACATATTGCGGGTTGTAGGAGACCTCTTTAAGGTCTGTTATTATTATTATTTAAAAGTTACCAATTTTTATGTTTACATTTAATTTAATTTAATTATTAGCTTTATATCACCTTACAAACCCCGAAAGGTTTGCAACCCTCCATTTGGAAAACCCTGGCATAGACCACACACATACAACCAACAACCAATCAAACACATCAATCATTCTTCATTCAGCATAAAAAAAACAGCACAAAACAAAACAAACAAAATAAACTCACCTTTCAGTCAAGAAACAGCTTCTGAGTTGCCGTTGCAGTGCAAAGACGGTATTATTTAAAGCTGCTTATGTTAACATCGTTTGACCCTAACATTCCAGCTTGGCCAGTAGTCCCAAAAGTCCCATATCCAGATGATTTTGAGCGAGGGTTGCCACTGTTTCAGTACATAGGACATGTGAATGCTTTAACCCAAAAGAAAACACCACCATGAGTCATCGATGTTTGTCCAACAGGGAAACCAACAAATGCACGTGTTCAGTACAATCCAGGCTTTTAATCCTTTTAGCTGCTATATGCTACAAATAAATCTAACTCTGACCCACCCAACACAACTCTCCTTTCAATGGCATCACTGTGCTTTCAGCCCTTTTTTTAAACCCTTAGCACACTAATGCCGCAGGACAATGCATTAAACCCTTAGTTTGACCTTTTTTTATTGTTTGTTTTCATTCTAACACTCTTTTTTCCATTATCCTGAATAGGATGATGATATAACTTAAACCATAATGAGCAATTGACCAGTTTGAGGCCTAGGCTGGATATTTCTATATATAGCATTAAGGGCAGTGATCTAGCAAGCCCTGGTCCCAAACAACATCCCTGCCGAGCTGCAGGACTGCTGTAATCTCATCCTCTCGCATCTCTTTCTAGCCAAAAATTTAGAAACAGAGCAGGCAAACACACCAGGAAAAAGGTTTTTAACTGCTGAGCTCTTTGGATTCAGTATGATCCTTCTTAGCTCTCTCTGGAATACCTCGGATCATCCCAATCTTTCCAATGATGCGTTCAGTTAGGAGTTCTTTGAAAATATAAAACTCTATCCATGAGAATTTGTATTTTTTTTGGTGTGCTTAATCCTGTTTGTCAGGTTTTAGGCTTATAATGGCACAGAACAGCCATGGCCCCTAATATAGCTGATAATACAGTCTTCTATTTCTGCCCATGTTTGGCGACTGGGGCTACACTGGGAAACTTCTCTGGGGTGCCACATGACTGACTCAACTGCCTCAGTATGACCAAGCACAGAAATTAGAAACAAAATACATGAACATGCAAACTAAGCTAAAAATCCATGAAGTTTCTGAATACAGATAATGTTACTTCAATATAATACATTAAAGGGACAGTCATGTACAATGACAGTAAATGGTGACCAGGGGCTGTAAAAAAAAAAAAAAAAAAAAATCCAAATCTTCTGATGTCATTTGAGAGTTTTGGACGATGAATAGACCTAATTGTACACTTGTATTCCCCTATGGCATACCCCACATTTGCACAGATTCAAATGGTGCATGAAAATGTGGCAATTTACTGTATATTTCTTACATTTCACTCAAGTTATTGTATGGTGTGTAAGACTTGAAATATAGTGTATCTTTTTCATGGTGATTTAGCCTTTAGTCTCCATGTACTTTAAATGAAAAGAGCAGCATGGACATTCTATTAAACCTTCCTTTTTGCGGAAGAAATAAAGTCAGTTGTGTTTGGAATGATATGAGCCTGAGTAAATGATGGCACAATGTTCATTTGGGGGGTAAAATATGCCGGGAAGGAACAGAAGGAAATTAAAAATGTAAGACTGCAGTACAATAATATAACATTGTGATATTACTTAAAATCAGACTGTAATGTATTTATGTTCCAATTAATAAATAAATTATATTTGCAATGGAATATTTCCATTACTTAAACACAACAGTGATTCCCTGAATTTGCTGCGAAAAAACAAAACAAAACAAAACAAAACGGTGTTCAGCTAAATAAATGCCCATTAGACTAAATAAGTTCTTAATTACACAGTCAGGCTCTTAATGCATTATAATGATTTTAAAAACAACACACGACTGAGCCATGAACTGAATGTCTTTTGTTCATTGGTAATTTCCCAGTCTTTGATTTCTATAAGATGAGAGTGAGGGGCACCATACAGTAAACGTTTCTTGTCTTTAGGGGCTGGTTTTTTATGACAATGTTTTCGCCAAATACAGGAAACTTTTTATGCGTTTTGACTGTTCGCTTACACAACAGCGGCGTTTTGTGGACTGAAAACGCATATTTTTTAAAATGCGTTTCAAAGTGCAAGTTTGTGAAAATGGCACAATTATAATTTCCGTGTATACACCCAATCTTTGAAAACGGTGATGTCATGCACGTGCATAGTACGTGTTAGGTATGTAGACATGCGCAGTACGTGTCAATTTTAAAGGGCAAACGTGCGAACAAACATATACAACAACTGGCGAAAGTACATGGGTACTGCTGTTGTTGCTCAAGACTTTGCTAACGCTTCTTCAGCAAAGTGTGGATTTACTTCACCAATATTACAACCAACAGTGGAGAAGCATCATATAAATCATATAATCGTAACTTTCCTACAGGTACTGTTTACTAACAAGGTGTCGTGTTAACGTACATAGCCTTAGTTCAAGCATTAACATTAAAAGAACTGAAGGATTGTTGTTACCAGCACAAACACGATACAACCAGGATTCTAGCCAAAGCTCTTCTATTCTGTTTCACAACAGCACAAAAGAAACAACTTGAGAAAATCTATTGAATGAAAACTCCCACTCTCACTCTCCCATATGAAATCATTACAAAGGTTATAGATGAGGACCACTGACTGAATCATAGAGTGGTCCAGGAAAGTAAAACACTTACAATTTCAATAACATGTACATTCAAAACCCCCTTTGGATAAACATAATAACGATAACTGCCAATTCTCACTAACTCAAAGCCTGTGCTTGCATTTGACTCCAATGCACATTCAGAAATCAGCCAGATAGTTTCAAAATGTTCTGATCAGTGTAACTCGGGATCAGAGGCTATGAGGCCGAACAAATTTGATTATGAAGCTCAGAGAACAAACCTCACACTTGAATCATTTTCCTGTGAGACTCCAGGGGAAGTCCAGATTCATATGGTAATCCTTACTTACGTCAATGCAGCCAAAAATTTCAATAGTTTACTGACTAATGAGTGATGACTTGACAGTATTTACTCAAGTATCACTATTTCTTTGGACTTAAAAAAAATAATAGAAAGGTAAAAATCTGGTTTGGAGAAGCCATATACGAATACACACTTATATTCACACATATAATATATATAAGAAAAATATTAATATAAATAATATAAGACTTAATGATATAGAAGTAAAAAGTTTGGGTCAGTAAAGTTTTATTTAAAAAAATAAAAATAAAAAAACCTTTTATTCAGCAAGGACGCATTAATTTGATCAAAAGTGACAGTAAAGACTTTTACATTCTTACAAAAAATTACAATTTCAAATAAATGAGCTTCTCTAGAACTTTCTTTTTATCAGAGAATACAGAAAAAATGGTTACACTTTATTTTACAGTACGTGTACTTATATGTACTTATAGTGTACTTACAGTGTATTTATCTAAGAAAGTTCTGGTAATACAAGGTAATACATGGGGTAGGGTTAGGTTTAGGGCTAGGTTCAGGGTTAGTACCTAGTTATTACATAGTTATTGTAATTACTAAAATAAGTACATAGTATGTACATGAGGAACAGGACTGTAAAATAAAGTGCTAGTGAAAAAATGTATCAAAGTTTCCACAAAAATATTAAGCAGCACACGACTGTTTTCAACAATAATAATGTTAGCATATTAAAATGATTTTTGAAGAATCATGTGGCACTGGAGTAAGTCTGCTGAAAATTCAGATATGCTATTTTAAATGTCAAATGATAATAAATGATATTTCACCAAGATTTTAATTTGTACTGTATTTATGATCAAATAAATGCAGCCTTGGTGAGACTTCACCGACCTCAAACTTTTGAACTGCATGTGTGTGGTTTGTCTATATATATACATACTACATACAATTGATTAGATTTAAAAGAGGTCATATGATGCGATTTCAAGTTTTACTTTCTCGTTGGAGTGTTACAAGCTCTTGGTGCAAAAAAAGAAGAGCTGTAAAGTTGCAAAAGACTAAAGTCTCAAATCCAAAGAGATATTCTTTATAAAAGTTAAGAGTCAACCACACACCCACTAAAATGGCGCATTCTAACACGCCCCCCACATGTCTACATCAGAAACAGTGGTGGAAAGATTTGCATAACACCACCCAAATGTTCACGCAAAGAAAGACGGTTTAACTTTGATTCGTTGCTGTTGCTGCCGGTGCCATGTCGGGAGCCCCCCCCCCCCCCCCCCCCCTCATTGTAACACATGGAGGAGTCTCTTGGCTTACGACTCTGCAACATTCACATATTCCATGAACACTCAAATTGCTTTGAAAATAAAAGCTGCTTTTGATAAAAGCATCCACTTGCCAGACATCAGCTGTGTGATGCAGGAAGATGGAGAGAGAGAAAAAAGAGGGCTAAAAAGAGGGAACGGGAAAGAGAAGTGTCCACTGGCAGGTGCTGGCAGCACGGTGTGAGGGATAAGGAACTTCCTGCCAAAGTAGATGATTTGGGTCAGTAGGTAATTGCATTCCTGGATCACAGAGGGCTCGGTGGCAATTAATCCTGGCTGTGAAGCCACTTGAGCAGGGAACACGTTTTCACACGGTGCAGTGGCAAACTGTGGTCAGAGAAGAGGGGTCTGCCTGCTCCGGCCAGCTTTCTGTACCCCTCAAGAGACAATGCTAAACACAAACTACAATACTTTTTGCATCCTCTTGAGGTAAGAGTGCACTGCAGGTGTGTACATATCCATAAATCATCTGGCTGGCAAATATCATGTCAAACAATACAAATGTTCACATTGGTGTTCCATCGACTTCCAAATTCAACCGGAGGGGGGGAAAATCAAATAACATTGAAGTATCGTTAATTTGCAAATGCAAACAAAATCTTACTGGATAATTCAAAAACCAGCCTCATGCTATTTAATAACAATGTCGTCATTGAATTTCCAGCAAAAATTACTGGGACAATTACAAAAAAAAGATAGTGTTTGCTATAAGTAAAGTAAAATATTTTTTAAAAACACATGTCAAGAATGGCCATGGTTTTAATGTATTTAGATTGAATGAAGGTAATGTCATTGACCTAACTATATCTAGTCGATACACATTTTACCATTCAAAAGTATGAGGTCAGTAAAAAAAAATTTTCCCCATGTTTTTAAAAGTCTTTTCTGCTCATCAACGCTGCATTTATTTAATCAAACATACATAAAAAACATTAATATTGTGAAAAAAACTTATTACAGTTTTACAAGATAATCTTTCTATTTCAATATATTCTAAAAAATATAATTTATTCCTGTGAGGGCTGAGTTTTTAAATATTCACATATCAAGTTTTATATATTCAGTTTTCAGTGTCACATGATTCTTTCAAAATTATAATGGGTTTGTGCTCAAATAACATCCACGGATCCACAGGAAATTTTCATAAGAACAGCATTTATTTGAAATACCTAATCATTTGTAGCATCATTAATCTTTACTTTATCGTCTTTTACTGCAACTTTTTTTTAAATGAATGCCATCCTTGCTAATAATAAATAAATAAAAATAAATAAATACATTTTAAAAAAATAAAAATAAAACTTACTGACTCCAAACTTCTGACTAGTAGTGTACCTTTACTGTAAACATTACTCATTACTGATAATATAATATACATATAAGATGCTAGTCATACGTCCCACCAACATCTCTAAATGATTGGGGAAACAAGCAAAAACAGGAAGGAAACATATAAGAACTCATATACAGTCAGGTGGGTCATTATCAAAAAAAAAAAAAGCCCTGTCAGCATGATCAAGGACTTCTCGTATCATGCACAAAAGGGGTTTATTTTAGGACAATGACCAGATGAATGTACATTATTCATCTTAATACATGGCTACTTACCAAATTAGTTTTGTTTTATGTGTGATGGAAAGAGACTGATTCAAGAGACCTGAAATTAGCACTAGGGAAGTATCAGTATTAAAATCCTGGCAGATACAACAAGCTGATTATTTTCATGTTATGCCTTTTCAATGGCAAGCCAATAATGGACAGAGGATAAGTTTAAAATGCCAGCAATGGTGACTCAAAAGGGTCATTTTTATTCTCTATAGCCCTTAGAACACTTTGCCCCTCTATTTAATATCTCATTATAGCTCTTTCTAATTTTTTCTGGCTCCCAGTTATTTTTGCATTGTACTTTGTATTAATAACACTTTCTATAAGCATTGCCACTTCTTTAAGAGGCTTTTAAATCAATCCAAAGATTAGAGACATTTGGTCGAACACAATGTTAAACTTTTAACCCTTTGCAATTGGAGGGTGACAGCTAGACAGTGATCTATGACTCATTCTACTCTATATGAAATTTATGACCTGAAAATACCTTCCTCTAAATATATAAAGCAAATGAATCAACACACAAGATGAAATAAAAAGAAAGAAAGAGAAGAAAGAAAGAAGAGAAGACGGAAAGAAAGAAAGGTAAAGAAAAAGAGAAAGAAAGAAAGATAAGAATCAGAAAAGAAAGAAAAGAAAGAGAAGAAAGAAAGAAAGAAGAAAGAAAGAAAGAAAAGAAAGGAATAGAAAGAGAAGGAAACGGAAGAAAGAAAATTAGAAAGGAAAGAAAGAAAAGAAAAAACATTTGATGACCATGAAACCAATCCGCAGCTGAGTGGATGAAAATAAAGGGCCACTGGAGCAATATTCTGATGTCAGAACCCGAATGTGCATGACTGAATATTGGTTAAGGATGTGAAAAAAATACAAATTTAAAAAATTAATAATTACATAATTTTATTATGTCTATATTGTATTTCTATAATAACAATAATAAAAATAATATTATTTAAATGATTGATTTAATGGATTAGTTGACAGGTCTTATTTGAATATAATTTTCAAGTTTGTGTTAGACATGATTTAACACATGTATTGAAGACGCAAATCAAAACACTATGGTAAAAGAAGCTTTTACAAAAGAGTGATGTAAATAAAAATACAAAATAAAAAAAATGAAAAATACCAGTTCAATTTTTTTTAGACTGTTAAACATATAACATTAAAAAAAAAATTGCTGTGTATATCGTCAATGGGATGGTTTTAAATCAATTTAGACAGCTTTTTAAAAAACTAATAAATGAATTAATGGATAATGATTAACTGCCGTGGGCTATTTCACAACAAATATCATTTTCAAGTTGTTTCGGTCCGTTATCAGTTTTTTAGCTCTTGAAAAGCCATAGGATGCACTCACACACACAAATAGGCTAAATGTGGCTGGTTAAATTTTTTTCCACAGCTACATCCAAAGAGATGAGATTTGCCACTTGTGTTTAGCTCTAAAAAGCTCCATATCGTGATTTAAGCCTGAAAATGTTTTCCAGAAATGGGCCCATACTTGCTGATCCATCCTAAAGCAATGAGCCAGAGGAATGGCTGGCACAGTGCATGGTGCAGAAACAAATATACTGCTACTCTAGCTGCGTCTCCCAGCAAGCTATCATTTAACAGGCCAAGATCTACTTCTCCTCTGGGGTTACGATCTAGGCTTTTGGGTTGCTCTGTTTTACAAGCAACCAAAACTCATAACAAAATAGCAGGACTAGTGAAATGGCATCTGTTATTAGTCTGGCACATGCAACCTTTTGACGCCGGGCTCACATTAACAGCCTGGTGCGTCAGAAGAAATTAATCTGCCAGCGACCTCTGATACCAAAAGCACCAGGGCTGAGGCTGAGGGCTGAGCCCCCAGAGGTGGAGGATAATGCCTTTTTTGGCAGAGTCACAAAACTGCGCCTTGCAGCGAGGGGATATACTGATAACATTACTGTTAGAAATTGGCATTTTTAATCTGACCTAAAGACCGTAGGGGCTCTCTGACAGATTAAAAAGTGCTAATGGATCATAGTTTTCAAAAGCTCAAAATCTGTGATTACGTACTTCTGCTTTCTGCATAGCCCATAAAGCCTCCATTAAATATTAAAAAGTTAACACCTCACTTGATCTGAAGCAAATGCCGTTTAATCAAAAATATGCGGTAAACCCGTAACACAGACCACCAAGAGGCCCTCTGCTATCTTGATTTCACCTGAAACACCAACACCCCGAAATTTCTCAAACTGGAGACAAGAAATATGTTCGGAAACAAACGGCCCGCGCTGAGAAGCACGTGCACACAGATTAAAATCTTCATCCAGTTTCTAAAGACAAGGTGGCGGATTCTCACCGCCGTGCTAGCGTCGCTTGTGCACACATATTTCAGTGTGTCATAGAAGAAAGAATTTACTCAGTTCTCCTAACAAAAGAGCCAAACAATCAAGACAGTTCATTGAGTGAGGAGGTTCCGGTCTCCTTTTAAAACAATCCCCAGGCTTTTTAACAAGGAAAAGTTAGCACATCCAACGTCTCGTTCATGGAGGTAGCATTGTTTACTGCCCTCTCGATTAATTTTAAAAAACTGGGCCCATTCAAGTGTTCACCCCCATCACCTAACAAGTCCCGAGTCGTCACACCATTTGGGGGGTACTGAATGAAGATAACTACGAAAGTCACGAAAAACTTTGTTAGTCAAAGAACACAGAGCGATGATTTAGATGACTAGTTAAAGTTTTGACTGATGCTAAGTGTCAGCTGCTGTTTGCACTGGCTCCAAAACTGAATTAAGAATAAACATTGAAGACAGTTTACAGTAGTAAACTTTGCCTGAAGCCAAACCCGCACTGGCGTATGAGACACTTCAGTATCTGTTTGAGCGAAAAGTAAGGAGATTATAATACCGCTCATCATTAAAGTCAAGTATATCGCACCTCTGACGGCTATGGCAAATCCACATTAACGTTGTCTACCTTTCCGCCCAAAGCTATGGGGTGGTTACAGAGGAATGTGAAGGTGTAAACAGCTAAACTGTTGGTTTACTAGCGGTCAAGAATAAAGGTGGTGGGATGAACATTTTGGCCCAAGATATTCTCCTCCATGAATGGAAAAGAATTCAAACCCTTGTTACTTCCAGGATTTAGCACCTCTTGACAAAAAAAGTACAGCTCCATGCAAAATGAAAATAATAACAAGTATTATTATTATTATTGTTATTGTGATAATAATGTTTTCTAATTTTATGTGTGTGTGTGTGTGTGTGTGTGTGTGTGTGTGTGTGTGTGTGTATTACATATACACACATATTCAAAATTATGAATTATTATTATAATTATTAATTATTATGTTACATCTGACCCTCACTTTAAAACCAGATTGTGATGTTTCTGGTCTCTTAATGGGTAATGGGTACCTGCTTAATGTTCAAGGAGAAAAATGCAGTTAACAATTAACAATCTCATGCGTCATTACACCACTGAACAGGCAGAGCAGTAGCCGTCATGTCTTAGGCATGAGGGAGATGAGACGCCCAACTCAGAAAAGCTCTGTGCATGCATAATAACTGTATTTAGTTCAAATTCATGATTGTAAAACACTTGTATTTGTTCTGCTCTTCTGGACCTCTGCGAGGACAACAGTATGGGCTATCGGTCCCAGGAAGACTGAGTTTGAGAGCGTCAATAGAATAGTAGACCTATAGAATATGGTTAGAGAAAACACACGCCTTCTGAACAAAAAATTCAGTCATTATTAATGCAAATTAAACTCTCCCGCAATCAAGTATTTGAGCTTTTTAAAGTTTCCCTTTAAAGGCAGTATAGCTCAACATACTTGTCAGTAGTTCTTCACACCATGAGTAATACATTCCACAAACATGTCTCCTCAGCAAATATTACCAAACACAGAAAAGAGTCACATAACCATCCAAAAAGACCTATGACATGCAAAGCCATCTCTGAGCAAAATAAAAAGCACACGTCACAATAAAAAGATCTTATTTTAGACTTCAAATAAAAATCCAGCTTGGCCGACAGAATAGGAGGGACATCTATTTGTATACAGAATGAGGAAGTGTTTCTAAGCACACTGAAGGTTGTTCTTTAAATTCACAGATTTAAATAAAGCTCAGACCCATGTGTGAGCCAAAGTACAAGCACAATTAATTTAACGTTCAATGTGTACCATCAGCTGTACAACCTTAAACAATTGTATGAATGGAAAATAAAGAGATAAGTAATTCGCAAAACTACAGGAAATACATCAGGTGGAGAGCATACTAACCGACACAATGCCACCGAAAAAAAAGAAGGCCATAAAAGCAGCCTCTTAAAAAATACCTATTATATTTAGTTTTAAGTATACGATTAATTTGTTATAAGCTTATACGCTGTGAAGAGAATAACTGCAATTATAACACAAGGGTAGCGCGAATGTGCACAGGATTGCAGACAAAAACATCCACAACTGAATAGAATAGAAGAGAATAGAAAAGAATACTCACAGCATCCCATGTGTCTATGGACTAGAGAAGCCCTCAGTAAGGAGGACCCAACGCCTAGGGCCTATGCTGGTTAAAATGACTTCACAGTGCCTTCTTCCTGCTGCAACTGTGGAGTCATGAGGGAGGTAAAACATTTCCAAATATGGAAATAAAAATAGGCGAAAGATTGGGGGACAAAATCCGATTGGCTTGCTTTTTTGGTCTGGAATGCACTCTTTTTTCACTGGCCAGAGTCACATAGAAGCCAAGACTGTGGTTTGTACCATTTGCAGAATAACAATGGTACTGCTGGAGTGATTTAAGAGGGGGGGCAAACAAACCCCACAGTATCTAAACGTACTCTCGAATGCAATACAGAGAGACAACACAACTGAACCACAAGTGACCATTAGACGACGCATATGCCAATGATCCACACAAACACACTGGAAAACTATCTGCCGTACTATTGTATTATTCTCACTACACTTCGCATTATCAAGCAATGACACACCAAAATCGTTTTTAAAAAAAACAATATTGGATTTGTAGAGTAAACGTCCACTGATATACATTTTTTTGATAGTTTGTTTTGACTGATCAACAAAAAAAAAATCATAAAAAAAAAATTATGATTAACTACTAAAAAAACAACATAATCATAATTGCTAGTAAATTTCACAAATAATTACAATGAAATGGCAAGTAATACACTGAATTAAATGTAAAATAGGATTGGCAAGTGAATACATACGGAATTCAATGTAAAGATTTGTAAGCAAAGTTATGTAGTACTCACCGCACCGTTAATAACTTACAAAATTCCAACGATCTTTGGGTTTTATTTACAACTTCCATAATATAGATATACGTATTACTATTTATACATGAACCACTCGCATCCATTATACAACCTCATTATATAATTATAGATCCCTATACCCAGATTTACCATATATTATCTATAACTTATATATATGGTCAGTCCCTATATATATATATTTTTTTTTTTTTTTTTTTTTACAGTGTACCTTTATCAGCTTTTTGTGCTTTCTGGCACTTGACAGTTTAAATTACCATCCACTTTTTTATTTAATTGTATATGACATTGGCCCCAATGCACAAAAAAAAAAAAAATGCAAAAGAAAAATGCTAAAAATGTTAAAAAAAAAAACCAAAACAAAAAAATATCAATCAAACAATATTGATTTATTTATTTACCTATCTATTAATCTGTACGTCCATCCGCGTGGAGGGTTGTGGGAATGCTGGTGCCTGTTATTATTATCATCGGAAAATATATTTTGATTTTGAGGCAAAATATGACAGATTTTCTTGTGAGACTCAACAAAAAAAATCCCCATTTCTGTTTGTCGAATGAAGGTGAGTAAGTGTAAACTATCCCTTTAAGAAATGTCAGTATGGAATCATTCCTTTGTTTTGTCTGCACACTGAGCAAAGGGATGGAATGGTTGTTCTTCGCTATTCCCATGTATAGAAAAGACTGCAGGGACTGACCAAACATGGAAATCAGGGTGGCGCTCAATCAACTAGAGCACCTAGGAAGCCTACTTCTAAAGCTTTTCTGACAGGGATCATTATTAGACCTGTGAGTAAACCTGTATTGCGTGTAGTGTGATGATTATTAGAATTATCAGCTGTTTGGGGAAAATATAGCATCCTGTTTAAAAGAACAGAGTGTTTTCTGAGAATGTTGACTTATTTTACATCTTCTGCTGATAAGGTGTAGCTGAGAGTTTGGTTAATAAGGTACAACAAGCCAAGACCCGATTTGACCCTATAAAGCGGTCACAATTGACAAATAATTGTCTTCTGGTCACTCATGTGCAAATGTTTCCAGCCATCTAGCATCACTGTGCAGAGTTTAATTTGAAAGCCAAAAAACCTACATTCACAGACGAATAAACACAGCATGTATCAGCACTGATTGCCTCACATAAGGAGCAGAGCTCTGTGATATTATAATCATAAAGATAGCAAATGTAATTAAAACATATTCAAGCTCTGAATGTCTAATCTTTCGCAGACAAGAGAATTGTTTATACGAAACAGAAGTCTTTACTAATTCCACACAAAGCAAATGGTGGTTAGAACAGAGGAGGCTGGTATTTCTTTATAACTTGGGGGGGGGCTTATTCATTATGCATTTCGATAGGATTTCACTCTGCCGAGCTAAAATAGCCCTTTCTTGCCTGAATCCACAGAGGGGATTTTAGAAGTAATAATAACCCATTTACAAGGGGGTTAAATGGTGTCAGTGAGAGTGACTTCAGGTGATTAAATATGCCTAATTAACTCTGGCCCTGCACTCCCTCAGAGGAGAGCTGGCCAGCCCAACCCACAACTGAGCACATCACTGTGGGATTTTGATTATTTTTGGCATATTATGTATCCCTTTTTAAATGTGATGTGATTTCATGCTGATACAATATAGTGACAGGCTGATACTTCAGGGAGTATATGGTCATTTGAGATGATCAGCATCTCCCATTAGTCATGCCTTACTGAACAAAATTACATATATGTTATAATACACAGACATAAAAAAAAATAACTAGATCAACAAATAAATAAATAAAATTCCACAATTTTTATGAATGAAATAAGCTTTTATATGGACTTTTTTACCAGTGTAAAAATAACTGAATATTATATTTAAAAAATAGTAATAAATTACAAATAATCTCATATGTTATTATTAATTCTTCACACATATTAGAATGATAACGTCCTTTAGATTATCCGTAAAAATCATATATTATTTGATGACTAATACAAGGTCTAAATCATTTGCGAATGTCACTGCCTTTCCAAGGAACATGAAAAATGAAAAAAAAATAAAAAAAATAAAAATAACTTTTTTTTTTTTTTAAATCAGAGATGGATGAATCACAACAGCCAGAAGATCATCGCTCCTGAGATTGTGCTAACAAACTCTGCTTTTAATTGTTTTTTTCAATGGCTTAGGATAGGAGACTTTTTCTTAATCATTATTTTTGTCTAAACAAACATGCTTGAGAAGCAAATTTATTTTGTTTTAAGGATGTTTAGATCTTCTTAATGCAAAACAAAGACCAAAATACTGATTGCAAATAAGATGCGAATTATTGTTGCATTCTGTATTTCAGTAATATTGGCATATATATGTTCATAAAGTTTTTGCACAGCTTCAACACATTTGTTCAACCAAGTGTAGAAAAGCACTTATCTGTTGTTAGGAATGTGCAAAACTACACTGAATTTCAGTCAGAGTTGTGTGACACACACAACATACACATACAACATAAAAAAAAATGAAAAATCTCAAAATCTATACCACACCTCTCAAAAAAACACAGACACCTCTCATAAAAAACCACCATTTTTCACAGTGTAAACTAGTCCAATCCAAAAGTATTGCTCAGTGTAAAACATGTTGGAGATTCATTAAATTATACGATGTTTCCTCTAAAAAGCTGTTTATTCAGCCTGGTGAGCCTCTCCTCCATTGACATCCTTTTCAAAAAAAACGGCCTCTGGTCACTGATCTATATAAATGACTGGATCGCTCAACGCGTTCTAAACTGTCACACCGGAAGTGTTTGAACCGCCATCTTACTTTTCCCTACCAGTGAGCACCATTGACTGACAGCTAAAACACTGACTTAAAATCACCAGATTTGAAGCGTATCAGTCACACAGGATTAGTTTTTAAAGGGGTCATATGATGCGATTTCAAATTTTCCTTTCTCTTTGGAGTGTTACAAGCTCTTGGTGAATAAAGAAGATCTGTAAAGTTGCAAAGACTAAAGTCTCAAATCCAAAGAGATATTCTTTATCAAAGTTGAGACTCGTCCACGCCCCCTTGAAATGGCTCGTTCTAACACGCCCCCACATCTCAACGTCAGTATGTGGGAAGATTTGCATAACACCACCCAGATGTTCACTCAAAGAAAGAAGGCATACCTTTTATTCTCGTTGTAGTATTTTTGTTGCTGCCATGTCGTATAGACGATGTGTGTTTCACTGTGAAAGTGAAACTACTTTGTTTGGCCTTCCAAAAGAGTACGATATCTGCTTCGTCATGCCTGGAGCTGATCCGTGCTGGTCGCTGAGGAAATACATCAACTTTGAACTGTGGATTGCAGAATGGGCTTTCACCATGGACCCCGAGTCCAGACCCGGTCCGTCACATGTGGTTGCCGCAAGCACAAGGTACGCGCCTTCGTAGAACTCCACCCTCAAGCCGCCCGCCTCTTCTCACTCAAGCCGGCCACGGCTCAATCTAGGCCTCCAATCTCTGCTCACTCAAGGCCACGGTGTGACGCTGTTTCGTTGAGAAAGCGAAACTACTTTGTTTTTGCCATCCAAAAGAAGACACAACTAGAAATCATGTTTATATCACGTTTATAATGGGTTTTATATTTATGTCTCGTCGCTCCGGCCGGACAAGGCATCACAATATGTTAAGAGGCATAACATTTCCATCTCACGCTTGAGGTATTCGGCCAATCACAACGCGCTGGATAGCTGGCCAATCACAGCACACCTCGCTTTTCAGAGCGATGAGTCTTGTAAAAATCGACGCGTTTCAGAAGGCGGGGCATAGAGAAAGAAACAATAATGTACAGTATGTGGAAAATAATGTTTTTTTTTAACTTTAAACCACAAACACATTTCATTGCACCAAATACACAAAATAATGTTCTTTTTAGCAGCATCATATGACCCCTTTAATATAAGTGTATGTAAATTTATTTTTACTTAAGATGTTATCTGCAATGTTTATGGTCTTTTAGGGCAGAATATGCACTATATTGAAATCATTTAGGTGGATGTGTCAGCTGCGCACTGCCGACACAGGTGACTGATCCAACACAAAATATATTTCTTTATGTATGTAATAATGCAGGAAATATTAAACATTAATATATATCTGTTATTTGTATCTGAAAATGATTCGGATATACAATACATATTACAATACAAGACTGTTACTATATTGCTCTATTGTATTGGAGATTCAGAGCTTACCACACATCATCTTGGAAATAAAGCTTCATGTCTTTAAGTCCTTAGCATACACACTCAGTGTTATGTCTCTAATCATACATTATAATGAGTGTATTTTTTGTATGTGTTCCTGAGGGAGCAATATCTATTTCAGACTCCTCAAGATTGCGGAAATTGTGTGGCATTGTAGCAGGAGTAGCCTAATGTGTTTAATTAAGTATTAATTTAACTGACGTTTAAATCATTAACTGCTAAAAAGAATGCTGTTAACAAAATCATTGTTAGAAAAACATTTGCAGTTACCATATTGTACGAATAAAAAACAACATAATTACATAAACCATGAACATACAAGGCGAATTAACATACTTACAAAGAATCAATCTTTATTCAGATTTCATGAACACTTTGTCATTTGCATATGTTGTGGATTTGTCCACCTAATGTTCATCTGATATTCGCTATGGTAATGTATAGGACACGTAACTTTTTTATATGCAGGGGAAATTCCCGACATGCTCAGGAGGTTTGCATTATAAGAATGTACAGGGATACTTCCTTGGTTACTGCTGTAAACAAAGCAGCTCTGTGCTTATGAACACTACTTTATGCATTACACAGAAGCAAGATGAAAAGAAAATACCATCCAATTTTCTGAAGACAGTCAGTCCCTCAGAGATCCCCCAAACCAACTGTATCACGATTCGTTTAATATCTCAACCTACTTGAGTCATTGCATACTTGCAACTGGCTCGCCATGCATCATTACATCCCTACATCTGAGCCATTCTGAGACACTGACATCATTGGCTGAATTCGTATAAATAAACACATATGCTGCGTCTGACATCGCATACTTCCCTACTATATTAGTAGGTGAAAAACAGAATGTGAGGCGATAGTATTAGTAATTAGTATTAGTAATAGTATTCGAAAAAACAGTAGGCGAAAAGTACCCAGATGAACCTACTTCTTCTGCTTTCATTCTGAAGTGCACATTCGATGGACACTTTACTATCCCATGATGAGGCCACAGGAGAGGATGGCAGTGTAGCGACGCAACTGATGCTGGTAGGTCATGTGACAGTACCAAACATAGCGGATGTATGGTAGTATGTCTGGAATTTAATTCATGCTACCCATATTCATACTATATACATACTTTTTTAAACGGTCGGTTTAAGTAAATTCAAAACCCAAACTGTAGTACCTACTCGGACATTATGCAATTTCGGACGTAATTCAAATTCAAAATTCACTCTGAAACCGGCAGCACTTATTTTTATTTCCCAGCAACCAGTCAAAATAAAAGCTAAATGGTTTACTGTTTAGCTCGAAGGTTACTGAAAAAGGTTTGAGTTGGTTCTTGTAAAGACTAAACCCAAGGAGGAACACCCAGATTTTTCATGTTTTTTCCAAATCATGTGGAGTAAAGAAAATTTAAAAATACTAATAATAAATAAATAAAATAAATAATAATAATACTAATAATAATAATAATAATATAATAATAATAAATTTCTATGTTGCTAAAATCACCCTACTAAATCTAGAATGATTTGTTCTTTGTAAATATAGCTGTTCAATATTGTGAAAATTCCTGTATTTTTCATATATATCGCAGATAAACAAAATATTGTGATGCCAGTTTTTTTTTTTTTTTTTTATATCATGAAGCCCTAGTACTTATGATGGCTGCAGATCATAAGGTATATGAATTCCACGATCAGAAAGTACAAATTACAACTTAAAAACTTAAAGTTTATGATGAAAACACTTTTCCAAAATGACATAACCCTTGCCTAGAGTCAAGGTAATACCTGCAAGCCTTTATTAAGAGGAGCTGGTATTTGGCAAAGACTACCAAAAGGCAGATACAGGCCATATATTTTTATTTGGTAGTTAACAGACAGTGGACCATAGGATAGTTGAAGGTTCTGGAAAACCATCAATCCCAACTAGGACAAGAGGAAAGGCATTTAATCCACATAAATCGAGAAGGCCTGTCCGGCTGTGGTAATAAGCATACAACGCTCATGTTTCTAAATGCGTGTGAACACGTCTCAGCTGTCCTTCCTTTACATATCAGCTCGGCTCATTCTTCTTTCTATCACAGGCTAAAACACTCTCCTTTTTACGGCTGCAGGTGTCTTCTTAGCCTTGTATGCTAATGTGGCAATCTGTCTTTCTCGTTGCAAGCACTTGAAGGGGATGTGAGGAAGCTTGATTATCCAGAGGGGCAGAGGAAGATCAAAGTCACAGTGCAGCTGAACTTTAAGTTGGGCAGTGTTCTTTTATACTGCTGTGTCAAGAAGTGCAGTGAGAAATGAGCAGAAGTCTGCTGTAAATCATAACCGCACAAGCAACCGCTGCATCATCCGTCTCGAGGTCCGGAGCCTGTTCCACACCACATCCTAAAGGACAATGTACACTCACTGTACACTCATTCATCCACCTCTCATCCTGCATGCCTGTTCCCTGTGTACTTAAACTACACAGATCCGTCCCCACTAATTATTGGAAACTGGAGTGCAACAGTGAAAAAAACAGAGTAGAGATGCAGCTGTTTTATCAACTACTGAATTTGCCATCCAGGACTGAAACGCATTGCAAATCACAGCTTTGTTCAAAGCTTGTTCATTGAGCAAATTCAGCGGACATGAGTTTCAGACGGAATGCATTAATGTCAGACTAATTTAAGCAAAATCAAATCTTATTCGGCTGTAGGCACAAGGCCGAAGTTAATCACAGCCGTGTTGAAATGCAGGATTGGGATATTGCTTTTGTACAATAGTTACAATTTTGTAGCTGTTTTTTTTCAGACAAAACATGGCTAGTTATTTCATTTATTTGTGTTCTACAAATAAAAAAAAGTTTCAAAAAGAACAAGGGATGCGTCATTATTTAAAATTCTGGCTGATACCGATAAGCCAGTAATGACAAATAACTGATAAACGGCTGATATTCAAATTGTAAATATCTATTTTGTGAAAGAAAAAAAAAAAAAAAGAGTAAAATAAAATAAATGCTACAATGCAACAAGTAAAATCTACAAACAAAAAAATTATAAAACAAAAATAGCTTAAAATGCTAAAGGTAAAAATTAGGAATAAAGACATTATAATTTAAAGTATTACAGATGATAATCATTTAGAAATTTGCTCAAAATATATTAAATTGTGTTATTTATCATATTAAATATGAGTAAATGCTAAATTGCAGAAGTGGTCAAAATGGAAACCGAAATGATCATCAAATATCCAATATTGACTGATGCCAGTTAAATAAAAATAATAATAAAAAAAAAAAACATAAGCAAACTGAATTTTGACATAAGCAAAGCTGAATTTTCAGCAGCCATTGCTTACAGTCCACATTCTTCAGAGATCATTCTAATATGCTGATTTGTGTGTTCAAGAACCTTTTTTTTTTTTTTTTTTTTTTTTGGCTACATATTTTTGTGAAAACCATGACATTTTTTTTTTTTTTTTTCAGGATTTTTAAAATAAAATAAATATAAAATAAACAGTATTTTAATTAGAAATCTTTTGTAACATTAGAATTGTTTTTTCTATCATAAGACAGAGTGGTTCTGTTTCATAAATATTAGCTATTAAAGATATTAGCCCCTCTTAAAAACAAATCATTCTAAATAATTACATTAAACATCCATTAAAAGCATTCAGTCCAGTGTTACTGCTTTGGAGTCTAGAGTGGTCTTGATTCAACTGGTGGTGGAGCGGATTGTTCATGTATTAACTGTTGTCCATATATGCTCACTACAATTGTTTTTGGTGTATTTATAACTTTCAGTTGTCACACTTGGTTCCAGACAGCACCTGATCACAGAGTCTCCATAGCAACAGAAAGTAGGCACAACACTTTTTTGATCCAACAGTAAACCTACAGTAATACGGCAAAGTCAATATTCATAGAAAGTCTGCACTAATGGCAAAACGACAGTCGAAAAGAGTGAGGCATGGAAGACTAGGCTCAAAGGCAGGATTCATCTTTTAACTTTAAGCATCACTATCCTGTCAGACATGTCCTCTTGTTTAATTCCCTGCTGTTGGGTGAGATGTAGTTAAAACTTTTTGGGGAGGCTGGGGTGGGGGGATGGCAAGATATTCAGTTTTGATGGCTGTGAGGCCTTGATGTTATTGATTAGAGATTCATATCGAAGCAGAATTCTGAATGTCGTCTTTGTAAGGAAACAGATAAATATTTTAACACCTAGCAATTTTTAAGATGAACAATGTCTGTATTCTAGACATTTTGGTTGAAATGGAGATATTTATCTGTTTCTGACAAGAAAATGTGTTCTTACTTTTATCTGCACACACAATAGAGAACAGTCTTCTATATTTGACTAATGCTTGGATGTATAGCATTGGATTCATATTTTACCAAAAGAGAAATCATTACAAAAATCAAAAACTGCATTTACTTTCAATAGTAAATAGAAACACATTCCATTTCAGCAATTAAACCCACAGATGACAGCTATGCTGAAAAAAACAAACAACCATATTATCACTGTAGAGTTAGTTAACTGAAGTCTGATGATTTCAATAAGCAACTATAAATCTCAGAACTGAGAAACAATTGCATATTCAACTTCGAAAGCCACAAGATGGTCTAAAAAAAAACTGTCAATACTGAGGCACAGCTTAACCACCTCCACATTGTGGTTTTATAAGCAGATGAAATAATCCAGAATGATGCTTTAACCATAAAGTGTATTTCTGCTTCAGCCTGTACTCAAATTACCATAGCCTTTCATGCTATGGTTTCGATAACACAAATATGAGTCTAAAACACATATTAAAATTCCTTGAGAACATGGAAAAAAATACATATCAATATGTGTAAATGTGTTTTTTTCCATTGCGCATTTTCCAATTTGATTTTTCTCTCTATTTTATTTAAAATGCATTATCACTTACCTACCTTTAAAAAATCACCGGTTCTCAAATTTTTATTATAGATTTAAACACATGTTATAATAATATTAAAATATATAATGACCTGAACAAAGGTGAGTTTTTATTTTTTTCTAATATACATTAACACAAGTTGTCTCTGCTCTGTCCCACTACAAGAAATGAACTGAATGAAATGTCTCTGTAACTTGCTTTAGATAAAAGCATCTGCATATGCACAAACCCAAAACATTAACTTCCCACAACTTTTTATCTGCCTTTCAATGTAACAGATCATCAAGTCAATGTAACAATCGTGCATTCCCCTGTATTAAACCGGTAAACGACTACACAAAAGTGAATTACTGAACTCCGGTATAAGATGTACAGCATTACACTGCTATTTGAATTTTAACAAGGCAAACAAAACACATGGCCAGCACTAATAATTCGTATCTGTCGCTCTTGTAAGCAGAAGCCACGTCTCTAAGAAGCACTGATCCTCCAGACCCTTCAGCCTGTTTACTTCCGCATTCTTCAAAAGAAACACAACAACGCAAGATGTTGTCGGTATAACAAACACGATCCAGTTTCAGAAGTTCATAGCAAAACAAGTATATACTAATCGTGTTCAAACGTACGCCGACACCTTCTACCTGTTCGCTCCAACGCAGTTTCGGCTGCGGGGCAAATACACGAACAACAAACGTTCGCCCCCCTCCTTTCTGGCAAATCCAAAACGCCCTCCATTCCTTCAAACAGCACAACTTCGAATCTCCTCAAATAAGAACATATACTTGTCAAATATAGTTCGAGCTGTGTAGACACTCGAGCGCAAAGAAACACCGCTGCGTTATCCTGGGCCTGCGATCGGCGTTTCAGCGCGTGGAGCCGCCGTCCTCGCAGCGTGAATCTGTTCTCTTACCTTGCTTTTCTAAGACCTCCCAGAGTTTCAAATCCCCACTTTCAAAGTGAAACTTCTGTTTTCCAACAACAATCTGGGAGTAAACAGGCAGTGAACGTCAGAGGAAGAAAATTCAGCCGGGCCCCCCCCCGCCCCCACCACAAACCACACTTACACACAGTCACCTGAAGATTTGCCATGGTTGCGTTGGCAGGTACACACCACGCCCACCCCGCAAGTCCACGAGCAATTCTCTTCTCATAACGGCTGCGTATTTATTCTTTATTGCTGCCACAACACACACCCCCCCCCCGTTAAGAAACTGGGATTTATTCAGCATATATGTTGGATTTGACTTTCGTTTATATTATTTTTTTTTTTTAACACAAACCAAGCTTTGGCCACCCCCTGGTCCTCTCTGTGTGTCTGCCTGCCATCTTTAATTAAGGCAATCTAATGTTACATTTTGTTACAAATACTATAATTAAATGCTTTTATTTGATTCATTCAGTCCAGAATTATATATAATATATATATATATATATACTATATACTATATATATATATATATATTATATATATATCTACTATATGTATTTAATGGAATAGCGAGGCTTGCTGTTGCCACAGGGGGAGTTGTAAAACAAGAGCTTATTTAACCATAAGATTTGAGTGACAAGTCCAATTACATAAATGTATTTGCATTTTCGGCGAGTGGTTTGATATGTTTATGTGACAACAGTCTTTTTAAATAGAATACTAATGAGTTATACTAATATCGATGCACTTATATTTTATTATACTGAATAAAAATGCATACTGCACACCCCTTTACCGCACACACACACATCCAACCTCAATACCATAAAAAAAAACATCCCCATACATTGCTACTTTTTTTTTTTTTACCCAACGTAAGCACAGCCAAATGTCGCTAGTATATGCCCAAGAGAAAAGAAACAGACCCATTTCAAAATATCCACATCGTCATCTGTCAAATGAGTATGATCACTTTTCTCCGAGATGCGACTGCATTTTACTTTCTGTAATCTTGAGGGCTCCATGAATTCGAACACGGTGTCCTGTCTTTGTGAACACCTGCTTCATCGGGGGGGTGTGTTGGAACCGGTTTCTTTTTTTTAAGCCAAATAGTTAAACAGTGGTTTGAGAGTGGTGTTTTTTGAAAATGGTCTGTATTATAATTTGCATTATGTACTCATGCATCTCGACGTTCTTTAGGCCTGTGTGGCTTTGTTACTTCGTGCATTTTACTCTGGTGGTAAATTCAGGCCCTAGGGAGCCTGTTCTCAGTTTACCTTTTCGCAAGCCTGGACTATATCCACATCAACGTCTGAACAGAAAGAGAGAGCCCCAACATCTCTTTAGTTCTGGCACACACACTTTTTTTAAATTCTCTGAAAAACCTATACTCGCAGACGTTTAATGGCACTGTGACACTTACCCAGTGCGTGCAAATGGGCCAAAAACTTCAATGACAACTCCCATCCACCACGCGCGCAGCAGCATGTGTACTCATTCAGCCGTAATATGTTACAATACTGAATCCCGACGTGTCGTAACAGTTAATCCAGAATATAATGAGTGACAGCTACGCCATTGCTCTGCTCACGCCCCTCACCTCAGACTCTTGCACCACACTTCCTAACAAGGACACGGACTCTATCACGATCTTGTCTGAGGCTACACCTTCAACACTACGCCTACAACTCGCACATTACGTGCAGTTTGCATTCAAATCTGGAAAGGTTCGCTGTTCAGATGTCAATGCAAATATAATTAGCAGGCTCTGGTTCTTGCATTTTTTATTTCTGGGTGATAGTGGAAGGTACAAAATTAATGGAACTGACGGATGATGACAGTGGTGTCCCGCACACTCTAAGGTAACAGTTTGAGAGAAAACTCGTAAGTCTACAGAATAGCACTGTAGTGCATTCCGAAGGTGCTGCCAGATAAGTTTAAATATGTAGTCATTTTGACTCCTACAAAAGATAAACAAAGCTCAAGCTGTAGAACAGGTCTAGTGCACACTAGAGGGGTTTTGTGGGTATGACAGCATCTGGCCCTGGGAATTTACTGAGGGTCTCTCTTAGTTTGTTCTACAGCATTGGTTCTCCAACCACATTCCTTGGAGGACCCAAATCACTGCACAATTTGCATGTCTCCGTAATCAAACACACCTTGATTCAGTCACTGCTCATTAGTAGAGACTCACAGACTTGAAATGGGTGGGCAGACAAAGGAGACAGCACAAAATGGGCAGGGTTGGGGTCTCCAGGAATGTTGTGTGAGAACCACTTGTCTACAGATGGCGTTTCCGGTTAGGCGAAAAATTGAGCCCTTGTGTCTTTGACACACTACAAAACTGGATGTCCAAAAAGTAACATGTCTCGACGCAAAAATAGACCCCAAATTCTCCTACTGCTGAAGTCAGGGAATCCCAGTCGAATTGACGCACAGTTTCTATTTTGCCTGTTTTTGGTAATGATTGGCATTTCCCATTGCTTACTTAAAAAGAATATCATAAATCATCATAATTGGAAAGTGAGACTTGTGTTTCGAAATATTGTCGAGCAAGCAAAGAACACTGGCGGCCTGTTATTTCTTATATTTAGCTGGTGGCAAGGCGCTGTTGCTTTAAGGTCCTTATCTATCTCTTTCATCATAGTGACTCACCAAATATTCCAACGCCGGAGTTCATGATAGGCGCAGAGTTATTTCACCACGTATTTGATGAGACCAGTTTTTGTTGTGACACACATAACTAGCATCCAAGGTGAAAGTTTAGTTATGAATAAGCATTAGCAAACTTGCGGGTGATCAAGTTAAGGTCCATATCAATGTAAGAACAATTAAAATGCATTTAATTGATTTGCTGTATTACATCATTATTCCTCAGTCATTCCCATTCAAGCCACTTAAAATATAAATAGGGTTCACTAAACTAATAAAGAATACATTATATGGTTCGTACAGGTTCTGTTAAGATCTAATCTTACCTTAATA
>NC_056577.1:1461339-1529745 GCF_018340385.1 Cyprinus carpio
ACCTGCCTCTCGTCCGCGGAGGCCCGTCTCAGGGAGCTAATAAAACAAAGATAGACGCCAGTCGAGGAGGGGTACAGGGAGTGCTGTTAAGTTTAGGGTATTAACCTCCGCATGCCCATGTCCAGCCCAGCGTCTGGTTTCCGAAGCCACGTCAACCCTCCGCTTCTGTAACGACTCCTGCCGCCTGAACGAGGTCCGGAGTTCTCCTGTTACCCCATGCCGACATTACGGGCCGCTTGGGAAGGGCCCTGTTCATTCCACTCTCGACCACAAAGGGCTATGTAACTGGCAGGTCCCCTTGCCAGATCAGCATGCGAAAACCGAAACGCCTTTTTCTACCCCAAGAAGGGGCCACTGGCAGTACCGGTCCTTCCCTTCGGCCTACACGGGGCCCCGGCCACCTTCCAACGGGCTGATGGACGTCCTCCTCCGGCCACCCCCCAACCAGCACCATCCTACCGCGGCGGTTAACTGGTGAAGTCATAATCCTCGTATACCGGGGGATGACCATCTAGACTCTGCCGTAGTGTGCTAACGGAAACTACGCCCGGCTGGGCCTGACCCGCCAACCCCCGAAGTGTCATCCTGGACCCTTTCTGAAGGCCAAATACTTGGTGGTACCAGGTGGGGTCCGCGGCCTCATCAGAACCTCAAGAAAGAAGGTGGCAGCTAACCTTCCTCTCCGCTACCACGTCCCACCGGCCAAAACACAGGGCTGGCCTTTTTTGGGGTTGGCGGGGTATTACCCGAGCTGCTTTAAAAATAAACCCGAGCGTCTCCTCCTTAGTAGCTTCTCCCCCTGACAGACCTGAACCAGGAAGGGGCAGCCGGAGAAGGTCTCGTGGAGCCTCAGAAACGGAAGCAGCCTTTCACCGATCAAGGCGGCCCTCACCATGGAACCGGGTCCTCCGTGGCCCCCGACTTCAACACCACCCCTTCCTGCTGCAGACTGATGGCAGTCAACCCGGGTGGGGAGCCCGTCCTCCTCAGGCTGGCCCGACGGAGAGAAACCCCGTTATGTTCATAACAGCCCGAAAGCTGACCCCTCAAAACAGTCGGTACGCGACGGTAAGAGTGAAGCGTTTGTTGGCCGCCCCTACAATTGGGAAGTCCTGGCGCCAGGTGACTACCCTCCTCGTGGCCTCCACTTCTTCATTTCTACCCTCCTGACCGGACCATGCCCCCTGCATGATGGCCCGCAAGGAGACCAACGCCATGTGAGCGGCGTTGGTTCCTGGCGCTCCAAGGACTTCAACTTCACCATAGCATACACTGAGCAGGTACGGCCAACTCCAACGCCAATGCCAGACTGCCTCTCCCCCTGGTCAGCTTATCACAGGTCTGTCCATATCCACTCTCCCCACCCGCCCAACCCCCCGATCTCCCCGCTTCTTCTCCGAGGACTAGGACGACGCTTTGGTGGGTGGGGGTGGTGATTCACGTCTCCCTAGCTCTAGGAGTGCAGCGTCACCCTGGAAAACGGAGCAGGCACACCTGCACCGTGCTCATCCAACGGCTGAGCGTCCGGCAACTACCTTCTTTTGCCCCATCAGCCGCCTGCTCTCATAAGCCCTGCAAACCAGTAACAGAGGTGAGAGATGTGTCCACCACAAGACTCGGCCTAAAACTTGTCTTTCCCTTTGCCCACAGAGAGCAGCGTGTGACCGCCAGCCCCACCAACCACGGGGAAGAGCACGGCCCCACACTGCACCAGCGCACCGACAGCCAAGATGCCGAGCACTGAGACACCAAAGCGCTCACAGCAACGCCTATCACCCACCGCCTCACTATTTCATAAAATCCACCCTTCGGGGAACTTACCCTCCTTCTTGAGTCGTGTCCTCCTTCACCCCGCCACAATATATAGATAGATAGATAGATAGATAGATAGATAGATAGATAGATAGATAGATAGAGAGATAGATAGATAGATAGACAGACAGACAGATAGATCTTGTATGAAATTTAGAAGTAGAAAGGCGGAATTAGTATTTTATTGAAAACCAAACATCTATAATCTTTGTTTTATTTATTACTTAATTTTTACACTTTACAACTAAATAGAGAGAGAGAGAGAGGGACAAAGGCACTGTAAAAATGTGACTTTATGTGACCTTTTCAAAAAAAGAAAAAAAAAGGGTAAATGTAATAAAAATCAAACCCTGGGACATAAATCTGCCCATTATCTGCAAGAGACACCTGCAGAGTACGTCTCTCATATCTCTTCAACAAATGAAAACAAATCATCAATTTACATCAACAGGCTGATCAAAAGGTGAAAAGCAGGGGAGTAAACAATTTAGACAGAAATATGCAACTAAGTTGTCTCTGTATGCGTATAAAATCAGCACGATGACTATAAGTTAAATCCCTGACTTGAAACACTACAAATGTCGACTCGCTTCAGAGGTTGTCTACAACTGATTAACTGATTAACTTGTGCTGCAAGCACACTTTTGTAAACTGTTTGGAACACACCATGCATGAAAACACTCTCAGAGGCAGAAAGAAACCCCACAGAAGATCAAGCGCTGAGATAAATCAGACGATTGTGCCTTGTTTTTGCGCCGTGACTGGTTCCTGCATCCCCCGGTGTGCAGGTTCCAGGGCACGTTTGAAAAGGTAATCTCATTTGTACTGTTGTGACAGCTTATTTGGGCAACTTTGCTTACTGGCAATTTCCTAAATGGGCCCCATGAGTAGTGTCTGGCTCCCTCTGCTTCTTCTTCGTTTCCGACTTCTCCTTCTCACTTGCTCTCACACACAAAAAAAAAAACAAAAATTTGATCACAAAAGACCAAAACTCTTAAAACAAATCTGAAAAAAAAAACAATTACCATTGCCCCAGCATGAAATCCCTGTGTTTTTCCAGATGTCAGTCAACTGGCAATTTATATGTTGTTTGCCGATAAATATGTAAATCCCCAACACTTTAAGTAAACAGAATTTCTCACAAGTATGAGAAGGGACGAGTTCCAGAAAAGCAATTGTTTTGCTTTTTTGAGCCATATTACTACATGCAACAAGCTGAAATGAGACGTCTGCACGCAAAAAAGAGGACTACAGCGAGTACAGCAAGAGAGCAGATGTGCTGAAAGACAAAAAGACAAAGAAAAAAAAAAAACACAAATACAAAAACAGTTTCAGTACTTGTTAAGAATACAAGCGACAATCTATCTTTTATATCACCTCTTGACATGAGGCTAACGCTCCCAGCGTCGGATATCCTGTTGTACACACACAAAACGTTAGGGCCGACGCACTCTTGTCTCCCGCACCACTTCCTCTGTTGCATGAGATAAACCTCAAGCAGCTGTGGAGGAAAGAGAGAACATGTTTTAGAATGTCAGCGTGACAGTGACCTGCTTCGCAGCAGGCTGCTGACCGTGACAGAAAACAGAATAAACCTACTTTACCTTTTAAAGCTCACAAACTCCAAGCTAGCCGCACACAAGATTTCAGTCCTCGAGCGAAAAAGGGAAATTCTTAGAGTGGATTCGTAGGCCTCTCATAACACCTCTATTAATGCTGTCAAATAGCAAAGATGGTTTCAGGAAATGTCAAGAATGACAAAAGGCAACCGTGGCTGTATTTTCTCTGTATTTTAATGTAAAAATCCCACAGCTATGGTGAAGCTAAACCGGTTAATGTGCAAGGTGCTCATTCAACTAAAATCCAGTGTTGTTCTTAAATTATTTATCATAATATGTCCGGTACGAAAGCATGTTACCCAAGACGATGTGCATATTTTCACCCAACATATTTCACTGCCTGCTAAGGTGGGATTAAGAGGGCTGGAACACACAACTAAAAAAAACAACCTTCCTTTCAATTCAAATAGAGATGCTAAGTCGAACACAACAGGCCTATCGTTTGGCCAGACATTAGCATCAAAAGGCAAGTGTTAAGAAAAGGTAGAAGGCCCACAAAACCAAGCACAAAACCCATATCCTCAAGCAACTAATCAAACAACTGCACATGTACTGTTGATCTAAACCCAAGATTACACAAGATAATGAAACTCTAATTTGAGTGTTTAAGCATGTAAATATTTCAATCATTCATCAGGATAGCAGAAGCAGATACAAGCCTGCGGCCGTGGCTTTTTGATTCTAAGCACACAGAACAGAAGAACTGTGTGTTTGCTTTGGAGACACTAAGAGAATTATATTTTTTCAAGCATGGCAAAGAAAGTTGCATTTACCGTGCAAAGTCAGACCTTTATCAAATCAATTTCTGGGCATGAAAGTTGCAGAATGCTTTTATTTGTTTGCCTCATTCTGACAGAAGGCAAATTAGAATAACAGATAAACTGCATAGAGTTCTCTGGCAATAAAACAGATCAATGTCTAAATATGACTTTCAAGACTTTAAAACTACAGCACAATCCAGTCTATTTCAGTAATATATTAGTGCATTTCAATTCATTAGACTTATGAGTCATCTAACATAAAGTAGTTCATAATATAAGAAAAATAAATAATTTCACTTTATATATATTATATATAGCTTGCTTATATATGTATATATATATTCATAGATTGCACACCATGTTAGCAATTAAGCAATTACAATTACAACTTAGGACAGTAAAGAGACCTTTCTAATAAAACAGCAGAAGAAAGATGCCCAGGGTCCCCCTGATCACCTATGTAAACATACCATAGTCCTTCTGCAGGGAGGCATGAGGACTGCAGATTGTGGCCAGGGCAACTGTCCATAATGTAAGACGCCTTAGACCATGCTACAGTGAGACAAGAAAAACAGCTGACCACATACAACCATGTGTTCCCCCAGACGTGTCCAAGAACTTGTAAGTGCCTTGGTGGAAGTGTGGAGTAACGTCTCACAGCCAGAACTGGCTAATCTGGTGCAGTCCATGAGGATGAGACTTACTGTAGTACTTAAATCAGATACTGACTACAACTTTTAATACTGAAATGCTGCACAGGGTTGGCTCTGTACTATACGCCAGTCAATAAGGTGTCTATAACAGAAAAAAAAAAGTACTAGTAGACTCAAAATTAATTGAAAGTAATGTATGAAAGTCTGCTTAGAAAAACTAGTGTAACTGTAAGTTTGGCTCTGTTAGTGTGGCCTATAAAAGAGTTGGAAGGAGAAAATGGCCAAAAAAAAGTCTGAGGAAAACCCTGAATAACTGCATTTGACATGCTTGTTGCAATGAAAAGCTGAATGTGGTTTCGCTGCATGTAAAAAGAGGCAGCAAATGTAGCAGGTAGAGTGAGACCACTGAGCTGATGAGACAGTGTGTCTGGCAGTTTGTCTCTCCTTACCTTCTTCAGCACATTACTCCATTTATATTATACTCACCTGAGTGATTTTACCACACAAATCTATGAAAGAGTTTGGTCCTGGATATTGCGAGGAAAACAAGACAGCGCATAAACCAAGTGAAGCCTTTAAATTTTGTAGGATAGAGACTGTGGGGTCGCAAATGGCCTTCTGGTGATGAGATAAGGTCATTTGTTTCACTGTCAGATTCAATTTTCTCAACAACAAAAAATAATTGATGGGGTTCCGCAAGCAGGATTGTTGTGTTTTTGAGAAGTTTCTGAGCATTTCTAGTCTGTAATCTTACTAAAAAATATATAACAATGTAACAACTTTGGTAAATTTTGAAATCTTTTTATGCACTATGCAATGTTTCAGTCTTCAGTCTTAACAGTTAATGATAAACAAACTTAGCTTACTGTCCTCAATGGAGGCTCAAACCCCGAGTTCATTGCAGTTCTACATAGAGGGAGATTCACAGAAATAGAGGAGGAGATAGGGAGGTAGAAGGACTGAATGATTAGGCTCCTCCCTAACCTATGTTTGGGAGCTTCATTTATTGATGTCCCTACCATCAGCTCAATTTTGGGTGAATGATCCCTTTAATTGAAAATAGATCAGTAAAAGGCATAAAAATACATTACATGGTGTCACTAAAAAAAGTTCACGTACAATGAGCTGAAGCAAAAGTCCCATTACCATAAGCTGACAAACTCTATTCACTGTATGATTTGATAAAGGTCATTGGTAACAGTCTGCCAACCTTCTGTCTGAGACCCGAGACTCAGAGGGAGGAGCGCCACCCACTTGCCCTGTGTGATGTGAAGTGAACACCCAGGCATGTGGGAGTGTTTATGACAGCACTAATTAGTGTCTCTAAACTTGCAGTGCGCACACACAACATCTACATAAGGAGTTAAAATATTTAAAAGATGGTGTTTATAATAAGACACCTCAGAATTGAAAGAACCACAAAAGTCTCTCAGCTATGCCTGGACAAAAAGAGGGATAAAAAGCAAACAACTTTATCGGGAGCAGAACAAATTGACTGCTGTTGTCTAGGTTCACCATCTCTCTCATTACAACTGTGCTGAAGAAAATAGTTTTCTGCACACTGGATGGCATGGCACAAATCACCAAATGACTTTTAATATAGCGCAATTGTGACTCTGCACTTTTCCAGTAACCTTTGTTCTGGAAGTACTTTGCCCGTTCATTTTCCCATTTCCACAAGGCATTCAAGACTTGATTTTAATTATAACATTACAACATGCAATTCAAAGCAAATAAAAAGTGCTTGAAATCTGAATGAATCACTGCAAATTACATTAATTAGAAATGATGATACAATATAAAACTATTGGCTATAAATAATTGCTTATAATTATGAAATACCACATCTGAAGTAGGTATTAGTGTCACAAAATACAAAAATCTGATCTATGAGAATGTAGGAATAATAACAATTTGTAATACATTTTATGGGGGTTATTGGAGCTTAACTGCCGCAACTGTAGCGGCAAGTTTTCGGATTAGTGGAGCTGCAGCAGGATTGTGGAAAATGTAGTATTTCACAGTGAAATCTTTTCAAATAAACAAACATTTAAAAGCATATAATACCACTTAACAACCTCAAAGATCATGGTAGGTCTGTCTCGAAATGTTTATATGTCATCAATAAAAGTCAATAGGTATAAAAGCAATAGGATTTTTTTTTCGCTCTAGAAAGCAACAAAGGAATTTAGAACTCTCTGAAAATCTATTGCAAGTATCTGTGGCAATTTCTTCAAAAAGAAAAAGAAAATCTATTCATGTCATTTTGTCTTTTAAATACTAACATCAAAGGCTCACTGACTGACATATTTTTTACGCCTAACATACAGAATCCAGAACACCCACATACACACCATGTTCATTATACATGTATAATTATTTGATGTAACATTCAGTCACAAGAGTAAATCTAAAGAAATGGGTCAGATATTCAAGAATTATTAACACAAGGCATAAATACACACGCATTCATCCAAAAAGTGGCGTCTAGAGAAAAATGCATTAATCTCAAAATGATTAAAAAAAAGGCACACATTTATACAAAATACAAAAATATGGTAGAACATCAGGACATCAATAATATCCAGAACATCAGATGCGTAAGAGATACAGGCAGCTGTCAGAACACATTTTGACGCGAGCCTTGTTTTTTGATACCTTAAGCACTTCTGGAAACATCTCTGAACTTTCAACCTCAAATGTTAAATGTATGTGTGTCTCTGCTAGCACGCAGTCATACAGACTTTCTCACTGAAAGCATGAGAGCACTTTCTGTAAGGCTTTAAAAGTGTTTGGACACAATGTCTTGGCATTTTTGGTAAGCTCATAGTGTAAATGTGTGACGTCACATGCAAGCACCATCCGATTTATTTTCATCTCAATATCAATCACACATAAAGGAAAGTGGTATAGAAGATATTTTTTGTCTTTTTAGACATGTTCCTGAAGCTCAAACAGTAAAGCATGGCACTGGCAACACCAAGATCATGGGTTCAATTCTTATGTATGAACTGATCAAACAAATACCTTGAATACAATGTACAGTAAGTTGGACAAAAGCATCTGCTAAATACATAAATGGTATAATTTACTTTTAATTATAACTTTTATTAAGAACCTTATATTGCTAAATTATGCAATGCCTAACCAAGTATAAATCATAAAGCTGCAAAATTAACTAACTAATAAATGTAAACATAAAATATTTTATATTTATCTATTTATAGACCTCTGCCCTAGCGTACCTTCAGGGAACCCTGCAGGTTACAGACCCCCGGCTTAGAATAATGGCCTTTTGTTTTGCAGTACTTAAAGTCAGTGTCTTTAAGATGTTGGAAAGGTGACACTAAAGTGATTTTTCACCTAAAAATGAAACTCTTGTCATTATTTACTCGCCTTCATGTCATTCCAAACCCACATTACTTTTTTCTTTCTTTCATGGAATACAGAAGAAGATATTTAGAGATGCTCTCTTCCATTAAAATTAATGAAAATGGGTTGGGACCAGTGAATGTCAAGCTCCATAAAGGACCAAAAAAGTACCATAAATATGGTCCATATATTCTCTATATTCCAAATCTTCTTAAGGCATACAATTGGATATTAGTCATTATTCAAAGAGCTTTGGTCACCTCTCACATTCATTTAATGGAAAAGAGCAGCATGAACTTTGCTTTCAATAACTATTTTTGTGTTCCACAGAAGAGAGAGAAAAACCACACTGCTTGAGGCTTGAGGGTGAGAAAATGATGGCACAATTTCTTTTTTGAGTGAACCACTTTAAAGTGTTGTACAGTTATTGTCCAATTTTCAATCCAATGCAGTCAAGATGCTTGTTGTGAATAGCAGGGGTGAAGAAATGTGACATCTGGAGTGATGTAATATCAGCTTCCATTGCTAGAAGAGTTATAAAGAGCAATATCCAGCTCTGTGGATTGAGATGAGCTTAGGTGGATTAATGCTAGAGGACACTGAAATGTTTGTTGTATAAAAGCTCAGTTTATACAACAATGTGTTACAGCTGTATATGAAAGACTGTAATCTAGCAGATCTAGAAGAGCTGCTCCATATTAATGGGAATATCGCAAGGTCTAGCGTTCATGCAACTCAATGAGATTTCAGACTTTACCTCGGAGAGAGAGAGAGAGCGAAAGAAAAGGAGAGACTGGGATTACTAGGATAACTTAATCTGTAGGGTTCCCCCCTCCACACTAAAAAAATAAATAAAGCACGCCCCTTAATTTTAGCATTCAAGGAAAATGTACCAAGCAAGCGCACACCAAACAATGTACGCTAGATCACTGTTGGCCTATCAGCTTAGAGTGCCACTGATGCCCTGTGGACCTCTTCTGTAGCGCTGAGCACGCTCAGTCAAACTCGCTTTCAGATCTCTGCTATGCCGATCCTCCTCCACACACTCACTCGCAAACTCATCCAACCAGGGAAAGCTCCGGCTCGCCGGGATATTCTGGGGGCCGCCAACTGCCTGTAAGACAGAAGAAGGAAGAGGCGGCAGGAATCAGCACCTACTTAGCCTTCCCCAATCCAGCCAGGCATCTTCAACATCTGCCAACATGTACGCTCAGCTCTGAGCCCCTCTGCTGCGTGCCAGCTTTCCTGCCATTCTGAGCTCCACTGCCACTGATCCTTGGGTTTCGCTGTAGAGCTGTCACAATCTGCTCCGCTTTCTTCCTTCTCGTTGAACTCCGGATGTCCTCCGCTTTCCCCAAGGCATCACCAACATTCTGTGACTGTTAAAAAAAGAGACTTCTGCCTCGCTTTGTCAACTTTTGTACTGTCCAGGGGTGTCCCACTTCCTGCTCCAGAGTTTGAGAGGTGGTGAAGCAGGGGGTTCCTCGCAACTACTGAGAATCCCTCATCTCCCAGCATGCCCCATTCCATGCAGCAGAAACACGGTGAGAATTTTCTCTTTAACTACCTTCTTTCTTACTCTCCTCTGTGACCTCACACTCCCAGCAGCACTGTGTTTCTTTTTTTTTCTGCTGAGGTTGCAGTAAAATAGTCCAAAGGAAATTAATAAAAAGCAAACGCATTAATTGGGAAGAAAACGAAAGAGATGCAAGCAGAGCAATTTCCTTAACACGCTCAGTAAACCAACACTGAAACACTGGGAGAGATCAGGGTTCCAAATCTTAACTTTTTACAGGTCAAAGCTTGCTTCTTCTTCTTCTTCTTCTTCTTTTTTTTGTCTTAGAATGTCATTTCATAACTGTTTTTACATTATTAGTAGTGCACTTATATTGATCTGACACAAAACTTCTGACACAAAAGATGACATTCTGAAGAACTGTTTTGCCAATACATTGAAAGTCAATGGGGTTCAAAACAACAGTGAACCCCACTGAATTTCACTGTATGGGGAAAAAAAAGAGTCTCTTTTCATAACTTCATCTTTTGTGTTCCACAGAAGAAACTGAGTCACCCAGCTTTGGAACAACATGAGAGTTTTCATTTTTATTTTTGGGTGAACTATCCCTTTTCAAGAGAAACTACCTGAAATGAGTGCTTGGGAAAATTCATAAGAAAAAGCCAGAGCTTGCCCCATTACTCAAGATAAAATGAATTTTTAATATGATATGAATGTAAAATGTGTGTGCAAAATAAGTAGGCACCAGAGAGGAGAGAGAAGCGGAGAATAGAAAGAAAGTGCCTGAAGCTGTTTGGACTCTGCACTCTCTTAATCTTAGATTGAGTGTTTTCTCTTCTTGGCAATCGCTCACACAGTCTTAAGAGAAAATGCTTGACCCTCTTATTTATTCATTCTGATGTAATTCACAAGTATTTGACATCATTTTCAAAAGGGGCTCCCTCCCCTTTCATATTTTTCTGCCAAATATACTTTATTACAAGTGGGCTTAGGGAAATTTCTAAACATTGCTTACTGTGATAAATTAACAAATCAAAAAGCATTAGAGCTGGGTCCATGAACTCACATAGAGAAAAGATAATGGAATAACTGTTGGAGAAATGAAATCAACATGATTTGGTATGTGCAATGATAACAGCTCATGAATAAAGAGTGGAAATATCTCAAGTTCCAGCAACATGACAGTGAAAGTCGCAGGTAAGTGTGGGAGGGGAAAAAATTATTCTATTTTAGCTGTTAAAAACAAATATTTAAGCTCTGAATACAGATATTCTGTACATGCACAAGCTTAGTTAATTTGCAAATGATGTGAAAGCTGAATGTTCTAGCAGAACTAATCAAATAAATCACAGAGAGATAGGAGACATGTGCATGCATTACTACAGTGACATACAGTAACAACATAACCATAGTGTTCCATAAGCATAGTTTGCACCGGGAATCTGTTATTATGCAAATGATTTGAATCACAAATTTAAGACAATGTGGATACGATGCACTGGATGTTTCCTTTTTATGCACACATTTGTAATGGACATAATGATATAATAGCCATAAAACAATCAGCTCTCACTCTATGTTGTGTGTAAAACACAATTTATGTTGTAGACAGATATGAATGCAAAACAGCACTGCCGATGCACTTACTGATGTACAGTACATCTGTATGCGAGCACTACATAAGCTACAAAGATCTCTCGTCTAACTCTCTGGAGTGGGACAGTCATGAAGCTGATTAAAAAGCCATGGAGGAGATGGTCATGTTTACAAGCTTAGTTAAAGCTCATTTTCCACTCATGTGCTCACATCGGAAATGCTGCTCCAACATACACAACTTACACAAAGACTTCCTGAAGGACCTTTCTTGCTCAAGACTACCCCTGTGCACTCTGATGAATTAAGGTCTGCTGAGTTTAGATGGTGGATATAACCCCTCTGAATGCTTACATTTATGACTAGTCAAAGTTCTGTTTTCCAAACAGCATATAATAAGTGTATGAGGTCCACATGGCTTATTTTACCTTATATACTGTTGACTGTTAAAAAAAGAAATATTATTTTTTAATTTTTTAATTTTATTTTAAAGTTATTTTGTAACAGAAACCTTGTTTTTGCCAAGGCAAATTTCTCAGCAGGGACTAATAAAATAATTGAATGCTTAAGCAGACAAGGTGGCATATCATCAGCTGTACAGAACAAATGTACAAGCAGCTGCTTATCAAACATAGCACAGATCTGACATTGATTTGAGTTTTCTATTTTGGATAATCACGATTTTGTCTCTCCTTGGCTTGACCACTATTTGCTGGTAATATAAAGACTAGGTTACTTTTTCTGACTCACTTTAGCTTTGGTTTATGTACATGAAATTATTTCTGTTTCTGCATGATAAACAATTCACATCTCTTTTGAGGTCAGAGGCAGGCCAGAGACCAAAGTGACATGTATTTAATTTTAGCTATACACTTTTCATGCAAAAATCATATTTTCAAGATATTCAAACCTGTTTCAGAATGACAGAATGAGCATATTCAATTCAAACCACAATTCATTGCATAAGCATGAAGCTCAATTAACATTGGAATGAATTGAAAACACTCACTCTACTCCACACCAGTGGACACACACTGTCAATCCCACAATCCATCGTGTGAGCGTGAAGCTCAACTCCCATAGAAATGGACTGAAAACGCTCACTCTGACCAGTTCACTCCATGCCAGTGGACATGCACCTTCATGCGAAACTCCCAATCACGCAGATTCTCTAGTGGTGTAACTGTAAAACCTGCAGCTAAAGTCCCTGAACTCTGTATAAATACATATATGGGTCCCTGTGGGCATCTCTATTAGTGTTACACTTAACGAGTCTTCAGTTGGGCTAATTGTGGCTTATTTGCACTGATAACCCTCATAGTTGATGATCAACACCACTCTCCCAATAATGATCATGGATTCTCGCCATAGCAGCAAACATGCCAAAAGAGTACAGTTTCACAGAAGTGACACTCTGTCTGATCTGTTTGCTGTAAACATTAGCAGAGCAGTTTAAGGGCGTCAGAGTCAAATCCAGCGGAAGTAAGTGTTGATGGCTGGCTGGTTCCATATGCAATCTGAATTCTGGCAGAGCAAAATCCATATGCTGATGCCATTTGGACCTCCACTTGCTCCACTTATGCGGAAGAACAATACATTCATTTTAACCCATTCACAAAGTTTAGTAGATCACTAGCATCACTAAAGTTTAACAAATTGCCTCATATTTATAGATAATGTTATTTACACTAAACTATTGTTTACACTATTTCAGGGTAGTGCACTAATTTTTATTCCACTTACAGAAAAACTAAACTGAAAAAAACAAAACTTTTCATGATCTTCTATAACATGGTCATAAACAAGATAAATGCTTTGAAACTTCTCAGTCAACAAGTCTAATAAAAGTTCTTCATAAGGTTGGAAATTAAATAAGCTACAGTACTGTATTACCAGAGAGCTGGTATTACAACTTGTTCCAACAGAGATATGTGAGTTACCTGGCAACAGAGAATGCATGCCCTGTGTTTTACATCTAAACTCTGATCATGTGTCTTACGAAAGTGATACCCTTATACAATAACAACAATAATCTGCATCAACATTGGACTGATAAGGATTTTGCAGTTCAGACTGTCTTAAACGCACAGAAAATGATCCACCATAGATTTAAGGAATACATTTAAAAATATGCATTTTCACAGGGATTTTTTGTAACCCACCCAACAAAATATACTGCTGAAAATCCTCTCCCAAAATCCCATGTAAATTGATACGTTATTAAAAATTTCTGGAAATACATGTTTATCTACTTCTTGGGTTTTTAGAATTGGTCAAAGTTGGAGACCATCCAAGTAAAATCAGGTTTTAGAGGAGCTGATTTCTGGGACTGGGTGGAATTGCTTTCATCCAGGCCAAAAGCCCCTGCATCCATGTTATCATGGATTACACTCCATTTGCTCCCTCTGATGGATGGAGGGAGAGAGCCAAAAATAGGCAACACAGAACCACACCCCCTCCACAGCTCTAATGGATATTCCACTGAGGCATTTCGTCCAGATTGGATTTCATGATATCCTGACTTCTGTGATTTAAGAAATGTTTGGGGCAAACCAAACTCTTCACTTTAACCAGCAGTAAGCTATGAAAAAAAGCTGCCTTAAACAGTGATGAAAAATAAAGAGATTTGGCATGCACTGGCAGGAGATTTGAACTGGATGATGGATGAAAGCATGTTTAAAAGCTTTGAGAAAAAAAAGAAAAAAGAAAAAAAAACTCTTGCACTGCGTTTGCTCATACATGCAGTTTTAATAAGGTATCCAACTTGCTTTAGAATTAGGCCTACTTTGTCTTACCATATACTGATGGATGTTTCTCACTTTGAAAAATGCAAACTCTTATTGATAAACCAATGAATAAATTTTAAGCTCCTTCTAGACCTGTGTACAATATCTTAATTTTTAAAACCTATTGTTGGGACTCAGAAATGTGTACATTTCCACTTATTATTTTTGCTGAAATGAATTAAGGTACCTATGCAAAATCTGATAATCATGTTATTCCATTGAGAAAATACATAGTTAATAAATACTTCTATCTATCTAAAAACATTATCTATCCACCCACCCCAAAACCAACAAACAAACAAACAAACAAACAAACAAACAAACAAACACACACACAAACACACTATCTATACACACACACACACACACACACACACACACACACACACACACACACACACACACACATATACAGTTGCCTATATGTGTATCTCAACACACAACACATGTTTTTATATATTGTATTATATGCAGTTTATGTATGTAGCCTCTGTATCATGACAATCTAAATGGTTAGAAATACTTCATCAATCCTCCAAAAATCATCAATACTTTGATCATGTACCTTCGGAAAGAAAAATCACGAAAATGAGCCCTTTAATATCTCAGTTCAAGCTCATCTAAAGTCAGAGATTTCAGAATGAAAGCAATAATTTCTTATCAGATTTTCCTAAGACATAATGACTTATCTATAAAAATTGTATTAGCACATGCCGTATGTCTTGTTTCTCTCTCTTGTGTATTTTAGGAGAAACATCTCAGACAAAGTTAATACTAAATGGCGCATAATTGAGAGCTCAAATAACTCCTCCGGATGAGCTCAAAAATTCATGTAGCAGCATTTATTCCCAGTTGTGTAGCCAGTCCCATTTACACCAAAATGATAAGAAAGACTCTTTTTGGCACGAACATTCAGTCCAACATATTTCTCAAAATCCCGATTCCACAAGAGAGCATGATCTCGCAAGCGCGATACTTAAAGGGATTAGGCCGTTCGAGAAATTAGTCTTGCGCTACAATTTAAGGCAAGGTGTGGAGAGGAGGAAATAGCAGGCGCTTAAATGAATGTTTTCGAGACATCTTCTTCCTGAGATTAACGCCTAATTACATCTGGAGGAGTGAGAGTACATAACCTTAATACCACACAACATGCAAGCCTTCAGAAATGCATAATATATCTTTAGGCAACAAAGGCAAGGGTAACAAAAAACCAAAAGGCGCATCTTCAAGCACGTGCGTCTGTTGCATATGGTTTGCGGATCTGAACGCTTAATAATGATCAACCAGCTCCCTTGACACTTAAAGACAATGACAACAAAACATGTGCTGTATCTAAAACTAGTTCATGATAGGTTTAGGGTGCTAAAGGGCTGGGATTATAAAATAAAGAACTCATATTTTCACATTTTGGTGTCCTGCCTTCCAGTCCGCTCTGTGTTTTCTCTGAAACACCATAAGAAATGAGAAAAGTACGAGTCATTATTATTGGTTCAAACGGACGCTTCAAAGGTTAAAACGTGATATATGTGATTTTTGTAGTTGTACAAATAGCTACAGACCAAATGCGTAACTATGTCAGAGGACTGTTTTCACTCTTTTTTTTTTTTTTTTTTGCAATCCACCAGGTGGCGCAGGACTAAAAAAAAAAAAAAAAAATCTGTACTAAAGGGGGAAAAAAACAGAAAAATTCCCAAAACACCGAATTCTCTCTCTCATTCTTGTGCTTTCCCCCTTCTTTTTTTTCTTTTTAGCTCCTCAGCAGCTCCTCCTTCCCTAAGCACATCTAGCTTTTAGCCTGCCATATATCTCTTAATTGCCCAAACTATTTGTGCAATGGCCTCATTTAGAGTTTTTGTTGTTGTTGTTGTTGTTTTTGCATGTGGTTTTCCTAAAGAAACCAATAGAGCCAGTGAAGGCAAGGTAAAAATAACTATTAAGTGCTAAAGTGTGAACGAGCAAGAGAGTATTCATAGATGCTGAATCATTTGATGGCATCACAGCAACATATAGGGTGATGCAGGTGACTTAACTCTTTTTCCTGAAGAAGAATATGTGTAAACAGTGTTAATTTTTTTTTTTTTACTCTTGCATTAACACACACTAACGTTCTGTACTGTAAGGTTATATTCATCACAGACCGATCGCATAAGCTAAAACCTACTCTAAACTAATGTGAAAAATTTCCACTCGAGTTTTGGCAGACTTATCTCATAAACTAAAACTCGAAAACTCTATTAGCACTCCAAGGTGTGATGCAACCAGTTTCCTGCCACTGTCTCTGAGTCACTAAAGATCTTTCCTCAAGTGACTGTACTCATTTCCATGAGGACTGCTGCTGCTTTCAGCTGCTCTTTTAGATACATTTCTACAAGAGCAGAAATGGTCAATTTTCAGATCTGCTGAAAAAGATGGCAGGTGCTGTTCAAGTAATCAAATCCCACCGTCACACTCTTACATATCAGGAAGAATGTAACTCTTTCAAAACACTGTGTAATATTAAAAAAGCTTTATTGTTAGACCACTTATTCTGATGCTCTCTTATTTATTTTTTACTTTTTGCATATTACACTCAAAGTAATTAATACATTTTATTAAAGACACTTAAATGTAAGTGGGTCCGAAAATTGTTTCTTGAAAAAAAATGTTAACCCAAAAATGTGCTTAATGTGGTAAAATCTAAATTAATGCATTTTATTCAAATAAAATAATCATTTAACATCATTGATTTAGCCTAAATATAATAGATTACACCAAAATACAAATGAATAAATTAAATATGTGACCATTGCAAATGACATCTTTTACCGTGTAAACCTAATGTCACATAAAGGACCATTATAATGACGAATCAATATCCCAAAAGTTTATAGCATGACATATGCATCTTCAGCAGGTTGTATGAGGATGCTTATGGCATCAATGTGGCAGCTGTGTGCCTTCACCCAACCCCCTATGCTAGGCCCTGCTTACAGACAGCATACACACATGTCACTGAGGTAGGCAAAGCAGCAGTACTTCCACCACTCTACATCCCCCCACCCCACCCCACCATTGCTGTTTGGGCTGTGACATCCTGTGTTGATCAGCTCACATGCAAAATCTTGAGACGACGTGGCCCACGCTTCAGTCTAAATCTGATCTACCTCATATATGTCAGCATTTATGCATCTGCTGCCTGAAACTAACCTACTAAATATGTCTATAAATGTCTTTGAATTTAACACAAAAATCTTATACCAGCTTCTCATAAACTATGAGAACGTGAATGGTAAATTTGACGTGGGATGTAAGAAAGTTGAAACATCAGATCAGACCACAGAGAGGCTGGTTTTCTCACCACAGTTGAGGAGTTGAGTATGAAGCACTGTAGGCGTTAAATACATACCGGCTTTGTCTCTTCTGGTTGTGTCTGTTAAATGTTAAAGAACAGCAAACGACTCTGTGTTGTCAGTCTGCAACATCCAAATATTCATCATGTGAAGATGCTAGGTTCTTCATAACTGGTATACAGCATTCTCAAGGGCAGCTAACAGAGATGGAGTCAATACAGACTGAAAGTGTACTTAAATAATAGACTGGGATATTTAGAATACAAATTCTATGGCGTATTCATTTTTAAACATTTGGTAAATCATGTTTATAGGAGATGTTTATGAACTTTTGTAAATGGTGCATTGCACTAGTGGCTTGTGTTGATGTGGAGAAATGTTATCAAGTAACTGTAAATAGGCCAAATTTACAGTTTATGAAGACCAATGTGATTCTCATGGCTTTGTGAGCAATACATGAAGTCAAACAGATACAAAAGTGAGTGATAACAGTACTGACAGGAATCTGCCAGACTTCTTTCAGTACACAGAGTCGACTAAGAGTTCAGTTTACAGATGATATAATTTCCTACAATGAGGATTATAATAATACCTATATTAAAATAAGGGCAGATTATTAGTGTACTTGTAGCATAATTTGAATAACAGTGAAAAAATACCTAAATAATTTCCTGCATCGTTGAGCATAGCACAGAGGGATTTCAATGTTTGTATAACAGCATATTCATATACAGAGAAACTATATTCTAATCACACTTTACATCAGTGCCACGATACTACATTTACAATTTTGCTCATATTTCAATGTTATATGATGCAACAGTGCTTTAAATGTCTCTCTGACATTGTGAGGTCACATTTTATATGCAAGTAAAACTATTTTGATGTGGTATTGCAGAGAAGATATTTAGATTTTTCACACACATATGCATGATGTATCGTTTTTATATAAAATAAATACAAAAAAGTAAAGAGTTAAAGTAAAGTGTGATACAAGTATAAACTAAGAATTAAGTTGCTGATCTTAAAAACTGGTTATCCATGTGACGTCTTTTATTCTCTATGGAAATTTAGAAAAGAAAAGGCTTCCTTTAGAATTTTTATTCACAAGCCAAAAGCAGTCTTTTTATATTAAAGAACTAAAAGGACCTCAGTGCACTTGCTAACAGCAGATCCGCACCATGTTACAGCTTCGTTGCATCATTCCTCTGATGAACACGGTTGGGCTCAAGACTTCGCTGACAATATAGGTTGAAGCTGGCAAAAAAAAAAAAAAAGTGCTATCAGATGGGGGTAAAAAATTTTGTTGCCGCGCATGTAGAAAAGAATGTGGGGTGGTTTCCGGCACTCAGGCTAATGTTAATGGCCAGCACATTGTGCTCATTCAGCATCATCAGACAGTTGTTTTACAACTTGTAAGTAAAAGTTGAAACAGAACAGACAGTCACTACCAATGCAGCTTGTTAAAAGTCTCAGACTCATACTGAAGAATAAGTATTTGTAAACTCTTGTCATCATTAGCTCGTTTCCCTTTCTAACACAAACAGAAATCCTTCACAAAGTGGCCCAGGGACACCCCAGTGATGTCATCCTACCGTGACATTGTGTCATTCACGCCTGTTGCTCAGTAGTTTATGTAACAGAGTATTTAATCAAGGCTCCCCTTCTCCACCCTGCTTTTCTAAGTGGGTTGTTTATTTTTGTGTGGGGAATTTGTTGGTTAAAAGTTTGCCAAGGTTTTTGCAGTAATTATCTCATGCACATGTGGTTGGGCACTGCAGGGGGCCATGGTAAATTACACATTTTTCTCCTAACTCCTGGATGCTTTTACGGCCTGTATTATGCAAAACCACATCGGAGGGCCTTAAACAACCCTCCAGTGGATTGAAATAAAGTTGACGCTGCTCTTTGTTTTGAAGCTCAACATTGTTGTGAAGAAGGGCATTAACTATTTAAGAGAATTTCCCCTGTTGGTTAGCAAACACCTGGGGTGTCTTTATTGGGGGCAGCAGATCCAGATGGGTGGATATCCGTATGATTCCATTAAGAAAAGGGAGAGAAGGTTGGGGGAAAAAGTATCCAAGTGATGCTGTAAATAATTACCAACAAATAATTTTGCAGAAAAAACCTCAAATCACCTTCCTCAGTTCAGGGTGAATCTGTTTTCCATAACTATATATTAAAGTAAGGGGCCAATGGCATGTTTTTATGCTATCTGTTAATTTATTCATGAATACATTAAAAATGCATTTTATACATACAATATTAAAATATTTAAGTTTTAAAATTCATTTTTATATGTACCTTTTGGGGTGCATAAAGTCAGTGTATTACAACTATGAAGAAAAAATAAATTCTTGAAAAGAAAAACTTGAGTAGTTTTGCCTAATAATAAAAAATAAAAGTATTGAAAAATAAATAAAGTCTTAAAAATAAGATTTTTTACAAAACTGCTTCAATGCTAATTAATATATGAAAATCTTAAATCTTTAAAATATATATAAAAATCGTATATAACTGGTATATAAAACTATATGAAATCAGCATCAATTCAGAGTATATTATATAAGATTTTAAATATGTTTTAAATATTTGCTGTTAATCATTCAAAATAATTAATCCACACTTTTTTTTTAATCGCAAAGTAATCCTAAAGTTTTTAAATATACTTTTATGTTGTCTCCTCACATTCAATCTTCAAATTTATGTAGAAACAACAAAGATGGTATATTTTTAACATTTGTTTTAAAGCCATCTTTTTTATGACTGAATTAGACAGTTATTAGACTTTAAAAAATAACTACTTCTAATTTCAGTGAACTTAAAACAATCTTTACATAAACCCATTATAATAAATTAAAAAACAACAAATGAACAAAATGATTGATCATCATTTATAGTATTTATTAATCTTGTTTAATGCTAAATTCTAAAATAAATATATATGAATCCATAGTGTTGCACAAGTTATTGATTTCCTCTTTTTTTTTTTTTTTTTTTTTTTTTTGTTTAACAGACAGCAGCTGGGTTATTAGGTTATTTGGGCTGCTTTAAAGGGATAGTTCACTCCAAAATCAAAATTTGATGTTTATCTGCTTATCCCCCAGGGCATCCAAGATGTAGGTGACTTTGTTTCTTCAGTAGAACACAAACAAAGATTTTTAACACAAAGACGTTGCAGTCAGTCTTATAATGGAAGTGGATGGGAATCACTGCTAAAACACACAATAAAACACAAAAAAAAAAAAAAAAAAAAAAAATAAACATACACAAAGCAAATCAAATTAAAACCCTGCGGCTCGCGATGATACATTGATGTGTAAAGACACAAAACAATCGCCCTGTGCAAGAAACTAAACAGTATTTATATTGTTTGTTTTACCTCTGATTCACGCAATGTCCGAACTGTTAGAACTCTCCTTATAAGTGCAAACAGTTTTAAAGCTGTAATCACCTTTTTGGTAACTTCATGACTTAACTTGACGACATAACCACGTCATTGCATGCTCATCGTTTTTTTTTTTTTTGCGCTTTAAAATGAAATGATCCAGGCTACAGCGCGCAAATCCATTTGTGCGTTCAACTGAAGAGCACACGCTACGAGCACAGTATAACAGCTGACAGGACAGGAAAATTCATATTTACTGACATATGGCCTGACAACATCTCATCTGACCGCAGTTAACTTTTGCTATACTGAAGCTCCCACTTCACCACCTGGTTACTTGTACCGTTTCCGCGCTCGTTTGACTAGCGCCTGGAGCTTAGGTGAAGTTGGAGTGCGTGTCTGAAACTCTCCCATTTGATGTGGTCGTAAAGACATTCTTATTCTAAAAAAACAAAATAAAATTAAATAAAAAAAAAAGAAGCAACAGTTTTGAGTGAGGTTGCCAACCAAAGCTCCGCCCCTGCGTTAAATGTTTTTAATGCATTAGAAAATTAACCTCTGCTAAATTTGACCCATTGTGAGAACAGCTTCAGAAATCCATCAAGACAAGTTTACCTTAAGCTGTCCTGTTCCATCTACAACAAGTAGATGTTCTCTAAACTAATACACTTAAATCAAAGCTGGCAAAATATATTAGTGGGTCAGAAAAATCAATTCATTACGTTGATTCAATTTTCTCCTCAGGCCAAAATAACAAAGTAGGTCAATCAGTGTTAAACTGAGGAAATTAAATGACTTCCACGTCTTCACAACACTAAATGCATTTTATGTGGGTTGTTGTTAAAATTTAATTTTACATTGTGGGCTGTCATGAGAAGGTCAAAAATGTTCTTGTTGTCGCTTCATGCTTCTATTATGACTACCTAGGCACGATCTTCACGAAAAAGTATAGAGGCGTTTCATCTTGTAGGTATGTTCCACCTCTGATCTAAAATATCAGCCCACACAATCCGGGGTACAACTAGCCAAGGTAGCACAGAGGCAAACTATTTTTGGAACATGTTTTCCTGTTTTATACACTTCAACAACAGCACATTTCTTTCAGGGTAATTATGAGGTAAAGATTTGCTTTTAGTAAAGATTACAGATTCTTGCAAGATGCCTTAAATATCACTGGATATATCAAAGACAACATTTACATGCTGCAAAGTAAAAGCACATTAAATATGTGAACAAATTTCAACTTTATTTTGAGGTGTAACATTTAGGATGAGTTTTTATGAGAATAAACACAGGTGAGTTGAAGAATAACAGAAAAAAATAAGAATCAGTTGTGTACCAACTGGAACCATGACGGCTAAGAAAAAAGGTCAAGAAATCATTCCAATTATATGTCAGTTTCTGTCACTTTTTCACTTTCTTGATTTGATCTCCATCTCATTACTGTGAGATTTTTTTCTTTTGAGTCACTCTATGGTGTCACAAGAGTTCAGCAGTTTTTTTATATTTTTTTTTTCCTACCTCTTGATGTTCCACCATTTCATGTGCCCAAACAGTGTAATGTTGACACTGATGCTATCCAACAGATTTACAAAAAATCCCCATACATATAATTACATCAAATGTCTGCATTAGCACTATGCAAAGCAGAAACAAGACACTAATGAAACCCAAAAAGACTGAGTCAGAGACGAACAGTAGGAAAAAACGGTATAATACAAACCTTATCTTCTTCACTTCAGGTTATTTACATACTGATTAGTTCATAAAAATAGCAAACCCTCTTCACACAAGCAGAAAAAGAAAACCCCTTTAAGTAAGTAGAGTTGTCAAATATAATTTTTCTGCTAAGACATTTTTATTAAATATACTTATATTTTATGCACTGATGCATGAGATTTTTTAAGTATAGTGTAATTTTTTTGTTTAAAGATAAATGGCACATGTGGATGTGGGCATAAAAAAAAAAAAGATGTAAATAACAATCACAGAAATTAGGTCATAAACAGATAAAGTGTATCAGTAAAACTAATAACAAGTTAAGGTCCGGTACTTGATGAATAATGTGTCTTTTGGTCTTCATGGTATCAGAATAATTAAGCCTAAATCTGTCATTTATGACGACAAATTAATCAGCAGAATATCAAGGCTGCAAAATGTACAGAGGCACTAACTAAATCCAGACAAAAAGCACTGGATCTGTTAGGAATGGAAAACATGTGCACTAAAATTCTTCTTTTTTTCCAGCCCAACAGATGCTTGTTCTTTGTCAGGGTATAAACGGCTCAAGGGAGGACGGACCAGCTCCCCCAGCTGGAGCCACAAACGAAGTTACCCAGGTGAGCAAGTCAGAAAGCGAATCACTCAGCAGTCGACGTTTCAAACCCAGCTGAGTAAATCTGAAGTGAATAAAGTCATGAAGATTAAAAAGTTCCAGTTAGTGATTTTGCAGAGTGGCTTGATTTTAACTACCAATCATCCTTTACACAACACTATTTTGTCATGCACTACAAAATTGCTACTTGTTGCATTTCCCACAAATATTAATATCTACTTGTTGGATTTCCTCCTCTAATGTTTTCCTCGAACAACTAAAAAGAAACTACTATTAGGCAGAAATAAATAAATAAATAAAAACATACAAATATCCCTGAAACCAATTATCTCTTGACTGCTCAAGCTTAAAACAGGTGATAGTTGTGTAAAATGTAGTATATGTAGGTCAGAGCTGTCCAGTTACAGTTAGCTTTACAGAACAGAAGTAAAAGTGATTATAACACATTAAAAATAAAAAAGTGAGTTCTTACTCCCTCTACTATAAATATTCAGCTGATATTTTCTGATTATGTATTCACGTCTTAATAGATAGATGCCCATATGTAGGCCTATGTATGTATACAGCACATAAGAGCTTAGTTTCAGAGTAAGCAAATCAAAGACTTGACATCAATATTCAGTAAAAACTATTTTATTCTTGTTGGTCAATATGGATCTACAGGAACTCCATGAAGCACATTTAAAAAAAAAAAAAAAAAAAAAAATTGAAAATGCTTTAGGCAACAATACAAAAGAACAAATAACAATACCATGTTGTTATTATAAACATCTTTTGTACAAAAGCAAAATCAGTGTGTTGCAGGAAAAAGCTTCAAATAGTATAAAAACAACTTCTATGAAGGTTTAATAGTTTTTTCCCACAGTACCAATTTTACAAGCAATCTTCATCATGACTCTAATGTAAACTCATGCTGACACAACAGCATGAAAGAACATCTTAAAATCTACGCCTGTGCTGCTGCAAACAGGCCTGAGATGGAAAAATGTCCCGAGCAAAACAAATTCCAAAACTACAAGCCAACCAAAAATTTACAACCCAGCGGAGAAGTTCCTTGCATTCCAGAGTCCATGTTACATGTATAACCTGTGCATACTAATAGAATGAATTGCTGTAGAAATAACAATGTGAGATTTTAACTGCCCCAGGGAATATTCACATTAAGTTAATGTTTGTTCGACAGAATTACTCATCACTTTTACCATAAAAAAAAAAAAATAAATCACCAGAAAGCAAGAACGTGTGATTAATCATCAGAGACGATATTTCAGCTAAAATATAGGCTATAATGGTAAAATGTGTGCTTAAAACATAAGTCTAGCTATATACAGTGTTAACACAACTTAAAAAAAACTGACATGAATTATTACATAATTCATGTTGACCGCTGTTTATCCATTACATCCGATGGGTCAGTTTAACTAGCTTACTTTTTTATCAGGGATTCTAATGAGGTGATATTGTGTCTCAGGGGACGCCGCAGGAACTACTGCTGTCTCTGAATGTGAAAACTCAGACTCCGTCCTAAACTTTTAAACAAGCTATAGCGAGTTTTTGCGAGTTTTTTTCTGCAGTTAGATTCAAAACACGACGCTTGGCGTGAGTTTGGACCAGAATGTACGTGTTTAGTAAATTAGAGATGCGGGGAAAAGTGAGAAGCATGTTCGCTTGGAAGAGGAAGAGAATATGAACAGAGACATGTCTTCTCCTCCTTTTGCTTTCTGACAGATGCTTCTCAAAAACACAGCCTTACCAGATGTTAGAATAAACGACAATAGATGTCTTTTAGCCATCGATAAAAATAACTAACTTAAGACGAGTGAAACTTTGAAGACTATGCCAGAATATGCAGAATCTGTTACTTTTAAATATTGCGTTTCGTTTTTTTTTTTTTAATTATTTGAAGCATTGTCTGGCCAATAAAATATCTACTAAAATGAATTCATAATAATGTGTGTGATCTACAGGCTACTAAACGGAGGCCTGAGGTTTAACCTGTGAAGGGGAGCTGCAGGTTAATTTCAGTTGACGTTCAAGTGACCAGTTTATAGAAGTTTCGACACTTTTAAAGAACAATTTATAAAATATATATATATATATATATTCAGCCTTTGCTCAGAACGTAACGCAATAAAGTTTGAACTCATGATAAATAAATTAGACGCACCCACGTCTCTTTAAGCAATAATAACACAATAATAAACACCATATTTGTGGGCCTAAACAACAAGTGTTTTGTACGAACTGCTGTTTTGTGTGCTGCTGTCTTTAACGGATACGGATACTTCAGCAGCAGAGAACGTGACATCAGTTAATACGTACAGAACGCGCGTAAGAATGAGATTATTCGTCACTGCATCTTTAACAAGATCAAGCGCACCGACGCTGTTAGGTTCTACTTTCAACTCAGCTGCCTCCTGACAATTAAACATTAATACTGCACAATTCCGAAACGAAGTGGATTTTAACAGTGCCTTAACAAGTCAATTAATATTCACCAATACTCCTCTCTCAAGTACAAACAAATAAATCGATTTCTAAATACATTTGTCGACATGTTATTTGCCAGATAACCGTTACTAATGGCAGTTCGTCAGTTGCCTACTACCGGCTATGTACACATGTGACAGACAAACCACGACGACAACAAAGCAGTTAGAATCAAAGTAAAAATAATCGAATAAATTAACACATTCCAGATGTGAAATAAAGCCAGTAGTCAAGCACAATATATTCGTGTATATATAGATATATGTATGTATATATAATCCCGGTCAAACAAACCCATATGCACACTGGCCAGCAGGTCCAAGCCACTGAAGAGAGTAACATTAGGAAAAAGATTTCACTGGAAAAAAAAAGAAAAAGAAAAAAAACAAAAACAATAAATAGACAAAACTGTGTCCGTGTGAATAAGCGCTCCAGATATGTTTTCTGTATAGACTAGGTTATGGCCGTGGTTTTAAAACAGGGAAAGGCAACGAATGGACACATTTAGCTTTATGTCATGGAATAGCAAAATTAGTTCTGAGTATTTTGAGGCTGGGCTAAAGAGACAACGTACGTAAGCCACTTTCTCTGGCCACGTGACCGTCTCGGGCTGGACGCGTCCATGTGAAAGGAGGAATTAAACACTGAATGCAACTACTTTTCTCGATCATAACGCTAATTTGATACTTTAATTAACACCTTAAACATCGAATTCAAAAACACAGTACTTAATTATTAAAATACAATAGTGGTGGAATTAAAATTTTGACAATAAGTGAAGAAATACAAAGGTTAAGGGCAAAATATCACACTCCCCTGTCCTCTATAAATGGTATGGTCGCCAGCTAAAATTCCGAGAATTGAGCGCTTCTGATTCTTAGAACTGGGGTTTTCTTAGAAGTGGTGATGCAAGAAGTTTCTAGGAAAGCACTACCAGGTGATTTTTTTTACATTCTTCTGCTCTGGCGCGCTGTTGCCATTACTCACACGTTCATTAAGGCTGTTTTATTGGTTTTTATGGTTAAGGTTTTATCTCGGTTGATTTTTAGGTGTTATTGCGGACAGTTTTTAGAGCAGAGTGTTGATGTAAGGGGTCTGTCTAGTGAAAATACTGGTTTCTTATTCTAGTAAAAAAATACTTTTGAGAGTTTAGGTCGTCCTGCAGATCCACACTGCTCTGTCAGTCCTCGCTGCGGGATCATGGGTGTTGTAAATAGTATGTGCAGGTAGCAGAGGGATAACAAAATATTGACGGTACGCTTTTTTCCCCCACGAACAAGACAGCTTTCAAAGTTGACTAAATAGCACATGGGGAATAGGATTAAGTAAACTAGGGGTTGTGCAGTGTATGCTCAAATACAAAAACAGAAGGCGTTAACCGAGGCATCTGACGATTTCACTCTTTTTTCTTTCAGTGCATTGTTTTAAACCCCAGAGTTCGCTCAGAAATCGGTGTTTGCACTCTCCCTCGCAGTTTCTCTTGACGTTTTGGTTTTGTTGTCCTGTGCCAGCAGCTGTTGTACATTGTGTTTTCAGTGTGTATGTGCAGGTATAAATCACATCCTATGCTTAGATATGGTTTCTAGTTTGGTTGTACAGTTGTTGAGCGTGTGTTTGCCATTTGTTGTTTTATTTATTGATTTATTTTTCTGTAACGCATCCTAAACCCATTTTTGTCATCATTGATATAGTCATTATTTATTTTGTCAGTGCATGAAGTGTTAGATTTTATAGCATTTCAGCTAAAATCTGCCAGTGTTTGGCAGTAGAGATGCAACAGAAAGTTTAGTTTGTATCGTTGCTGTCAATTTGTAACGGCGCGCGCGCAGCAGACCTGCACCAAGTTTCTCTGTAGTCTTGCATTATCTTTTAAATGTATGTTGTTTGTTTATTTGTCGCCAATGTGTTGGCCGTTTTCATTTTAAAATAAGTTTTAACGTGCTCTCGTCAGAAGTGCGTCATATTAGAAAGATGCCTATATGCGTTAATTCTCCGTCCGCTGTTTGCGTGTTGTGGATCGGGCTCTAGTCCTGGCTGCTTGGCATTGAGCGAGTGGCTCATAATTCTCCGTCCGCTGTTTGCGTGTTGTGGATCGGGCTCTAGTCCTGGAGTGAGCACAGTTAATGGCGTTCAGTTTACATAGGGTAAAAGTATTAAATACGATTTAACGCTTAATAAGATGGAAACCGAGAGCAAGAATGCGAGACAAAATAAGAGCTCAACAGAGAGAGCGTGTGCTCTGCCATATGACACTTTTCTGTGTTCGTGAGAAGTTGACGTTGTTTCTACGGTCATAGTGATTTAAGATGCTAAACCGCCGGGGAAGTTGTCAAATATGACTTAATATGCGAGTTGCAGGTGTTGTCGGTGTCGCTTAGTGTTACTGAAGGTCAAAACGGTCTCTGGGTGACATCTCGTGGACGCAAAACTTCAGATTTCCTAAAGAACAGCCCGAAATAAATCTGGTGGTTCAGAAACATGAAACGTGGCTACAAAAGTTCTTTGGGTCAGTGGAAAAACATTTTAAGAAGAGCTGGGGTATTTAGGTGTTATGGTGGTTTCTCTCACTTCCTCTCTCTGTGTGTGTGTGTGTGTGTGTGGTGTGTGTGTGTTTGTTAGAGAGAGATTTTTATTTGTTTGTCCAGTGGTTAAAACCCCGATCCCTTTCCCGGTCATTTACGTGTTTTGCCTCCTCACACAAGAGCATTACAAAAGTCATGGGCTGATTAAGCTGCTTTGGCACCATGACAGCTCCCGGTTCGGGGATATTAATGTTATGTAGGCTCGAATGGAAACAGAATCTCGAATACTGAATGTTCAACATGTGAGAAATGTTCGCCTAACTATTTAAAGGCGTCCAGTGAAACTGTATTTGTGTCAGGGGCGCCAGATGTGACTGGGAAAACCGTCTGAGGTGAATCATTCAGTAGGCTATCTGAACTTAGGAAAGCAGAAAATGTGTTTTCACAAAATGAATCTATAAATAAATAAATAAACGCTTCTAACCGTATTAACAATTCTTGGGTTGTGTTTTGTTGACTATTCCACTTTGTCTGTTATTACACTCATTCCTCAATAGTGAAGTGTACTCGGTCCACAGTACACTGCAATAAACAGCCTAACGACCTTTTTCCCATGACTCATTCTATTTCATTCTCCCCAAATAAAGACTTTAAATCGCAGGGAAAGAAGCAATTTCTTCAGAAGGCAAGACCTGTGTATGCACATTTCAGTGAACCTGGTACATAATATATTAAGATAAATAATACCTTTTTCTGTGACTAACCTCGCCAAGTGCCTAAAAGTTCGTTTATAACTGTGAACTTGAAGGATAATGCTGTCAGTAAAGATAATTTTAAGTAGGAAGCAAAAATGATTCTCAGACCTGACAGGAAATACACGTGATGGACGTCAGTTCTCTAACTAAATATTTGCATCGTTTGTCGCCACCTACCGGAGAGAGAGGGGACATTTGGCGGCATCTCGGAGAACTGAAACATGTTATTGATTTTCAGATTAAAGGGATAGTTCACCCATAAATGATAAGTCTGTCATCATTTACTCACTCTCGTGTTGTTCCAAACCCTAATGATTTTCTTTCTTCAGTGGAACATAAAAGGAGATGTCAGGCAGAATGACAGCCTCAATCACCATTCACTTATATTGCATGCAAAAAAAAAAAAGTTGCAATGAAAGTGAATGGCGACTGAGGCTGTCATTCTCCATAACGTCTCCTTTTGTGCTCCTTTGTAAAAGAAAAAAAAAAAAAAAAAAAAAAAAAAAAAAAATAAAGCAGAGGAGGTACACATTGACAAATTTTTGATGCATAACAGGGTTAAACTATATTCTTAATAGATGTTTTGGACATGCCTCCTTAAAAAAGCAAAGAATAACAGCATTGCCTTTGTTTTCTGAAGTTTTTAAACAGCTAATATGAGTTTCAAAGATTTCTGTGATGTAAGAATAACCACCCAACTTTTCTGATTTTAGCGCATATTGTTTAGTGAGCACCAATTACATAATTCATGGTTTCACTTTTTGTTTCCTAACAGATCTCGGAAAAATGGCTTTTCAGCCGACAGCTGCATCCAATTCACGCGTCATGCAAGTGATGTTCTGCTCAACCTGAACCGAATGCGTAGCAGAGATATCCTTACAGATGTCACGATTCTGGTCAACAGACAACAGTTTTCGAGCACACAAAACGGTCCTTATGGCATGCAGGTGCAATTGAAAGACTATTTGGATTTGTTTACATGCTTTCTTGTAGTGGAAATATGTTCATTTGAGACCCCAAAAGCTTACTAAAATCATAATTTCTCCACAGTGGGCTCTTCTACTCAATCTTTACTGATTCACACAAATGTAACCTGAACGCCATCAGTCTGGACCCGAAGGTCGACCCAGAGGGTTTCGCAATCCTCCTGGAGTTCATGTACACTTCACGTCTCGCACTGAAGGAGAGCCTCATCATGGCCATCATGAACACAGCCATCTATTTACAGATGGACCACGTTGTTTGACACCTGCCACCAGATAAAGTTTTCAGATTCATAAAGTCCAGGTATTTTTTTGTCCTTTGTTCATAAATGACACCTTAGTTCTTAATTATACAACATGAAATAAATATGCTATACTTGAATGACAGAAAGCAGATGTTCTTTAATTTGCTCCATATTTCCATGCAGTGACACCTCCATAAAACTTCCCAGGGAGGACTTTCTTGTCAGCCCCCCTGCTTTTACCTCAAGATGTTCACAGCTACAGACCCCATGAGGTGCTGGAAAATGTTCCTGGACGGTCAGCTGCTTTTTCAGAGATGGGAGAACCCTATGGTGTCTGCATGTTTTAACGGGGTCAACGCTCCTAACAGCTCGTACCTTTAGCAGCCAGTTTTCCAATGCAAGGTTTTCCCTTTCCCTCTTTGCAAGCTGACAGACACCAAAAACACTTTCTCAGACTTCTCAAAGGGAGGCATCATACATCACAAACACTGCTCGCCGGCTGATGGCAACAGCCCCATCCTGGCCGACTCACCCGCAGCGCCACCGGCGGGAGCTCAACCGCTTGCCATGGCAGCTCATACTACCCTCGAGAGAGCTGGGAAGAGATGAGGAAATGAAGCGGGAGACCTTGGAGGGAGGGGGGTCCATTCGATTGGGATGAGCTCCAGAAAGCACAAGCTTCACCAGCGTGGCCCAGGAGCAGCAGAGGGAGACTGGGAAAGAGCAGAGTTCCCTGGCAGAGGAACATTTGAGCCACCAACACTACTCCATGGGCATATCCTCTAATGGACGCAAAACCTTGATGAGCAGTCCCTCAGAGCCCCTCAAGTCAGACTGCCAGCCTAATTCCCCAACGGAATCGAGCAGCAGCAAAAACGCTGCCCTCACGCAGGCCTTTCGCAACCCCGTCCAACATCGTCAAGGTACTCAAGACCCTAAAGCTCGTAAAACTGGAAGAAATACAAATTCATTGTTCTCAATCAGAGCTCCAAGGAGGCGGAGGAGACCAGTTCCTCATGACCCTGGAATGCACTCCCCGCAGAGGCCGAGCTTTGTCTGCTTTTCTTCACCACGTTGATTTTTATTTTTCTGAACATCTTCCGACTCGAAGGCGACAACACAAAGATCAGCGAGCAAGGCGAGGACTTCACTGTGCCCTCAGGCCAGTCGCCTCAACAACATCATCAACAGGTGAGTTTTTTTTTTCCAAAGGAAATCTGAACTCTCTTAAACAGCCAAAAAAAAGGTGTCGTCCTCGTGTGTACAGAAACCTATTAGAAGATTCTTGTTTACCAATGCAAATATAGTTCAGAAATGCAGGTTTGTGAGCATTTTGTGTCTCCACCCACCACCTCCACAAAGCCAGATTGAATTTTTCTTCATCCATTCCAATCCTCTTAAAGCACACAGAGGATTTAAATGTGTGAAATTCATTCAATAATCCTATAAAAATTTGAGTGAATTCCTCTGCAGACCTAAAACGTGCTGTTTTCCCTCAGCAGAAACTCTAGAGGGATACACAGAGGAAACAGGCCGGCAGAGCCACTCTTCGCTCTATATGAGCCATTAAAATGCTCGTGCCTGTGGCTCACAGTTCTCCACAGCACTCCGAAGTCTGTCCCAACACGTCCACCTCACGTCTGGCCGAGGAAATGTCTGAGATGCACTCCGAGTACTCTGATTCCAGCTGTGGTGAGATACACTTCTAAATAGTTTCCTAAAAACCTGTTTGTGTCTTCCAAAACCAACCTAAAAACCCATTTCTCCTTTGCCTCACAGAAAAGTTTCCTGTGGGACATACTTTTGTAACTGACATGCGACTCCAAGTTTGCAGAGGAGAAGGCCTTGAAACGCCACAAAACCGCTTCAGGTCCACAGCGACAAGCCATACAATGTGTGACCGTTGCCAAGCAGCATTCCGCTACAAGGGAAACCTTGCCAGTCACAAAACAGTTCACACCGGTAAAAAATAAACAGCCGCTGCTACAAATGTCATTTTGGCTGCAACTTGCAATGTTTTGCTTAACCTCCTTTCATTTGTGCTGCAGGAGAGAAACCGTATAGATGCATATATCTGCGGGGCTCAGTTCAACCAGACCCACTAACCTCAAAACCCACACACCGAATTCACTCAGCAGAAAAGCCTAACAAGTGTGAGACCTGCGGCGCTAGATTTGTGCCAGGTGAGTGCTTTGAGTTTTCACGTCAATTGTGCAGATATATAAAAAAAGAAAGATTTTTGCAAGGCCAACATGATCTCTTTGCACAGCGTTTGCTCACCTTTCGGGCTCACGTTTTCTGATTCATACCGGAGAAAAGCCATATCCATGCGAGATCTGTGGCACTCGTTTTCCCGCCATTTGCAAGAAACACTGAAAGTCACCTGGCGAAATACACACGGGAGGGAAAAAGCCCTATCATGTAAGCATATATAGAGCGATAGCACTATATTCAATAAAGTGCAAAAGCGGTAAATTCTCACCTCTCAACTTAACACTGTTCTTGCATTTGCTTTTCAGTGTGAGAAATGCAAACTTGCATTTTCGCCACACAAGAGTTCAGCTGCGGTTACACATGCGGCGGTTATAAGCCATGGCGAAATCACCAACACCAAGATTCCAATCATCGCATGTCCTCGACAGTACCTGCCGTACGAATTGATGAAGGCATGCCTGAGCACTGGCACTTAGTGGCAGACCAGACCATGGCATTATATAACCTGACTTGTACAATCATTTTCAAAAATTTTAGTGCCACACTGTGTTATTTCGGACTAATTTTTTTTAATTAAAATAACATTTAAAAAACTGGCAAGAAATGCCAGTCTAAAACGGGTTTCCCTCTACATGTGAAAATAGAACCACAATATGGGCTCTAGTAGTCACTTTATTGTTTATATTTACATACATACATATATATATATATATATATATATATATATATATATTAATGTTAGGATGTTATGTTTTGTTTTTGAGTTATATATACATGTGTGTATATATATATATATATATATATATTATATATGAAAGCTTTATTTTGTTGGAAGAAGGATGCAATGTAAAACGGTTTAAATCCAGTTTTTGAAAATACAGTATTTTCTAACAAAAAAAAAAAACTTTTCTGAAGGAATTGGGGATGTTGATTGAGGTTGCAATATTTTAAGTCGAAACACATTTCTCGCAAAGCAAAGAATTGTGTCTCTATAGATTTTTATATGTAAATGTACAGGCTACACTATGTTGGAATAACCTCATTTAAGAGGAAACTCCTAACTGTTGACTATAGCATTGAATATCTTTCTTGGTTTTTGACGTGTACTTTTGAGATTAATGGCTGCTCTCCTCAAATGGAAAACATGCATGAGGTGGGTTGCCACTGATAAACTTTCACCATGTAGGCAACTGCATAAATATTGTGACAAAGTGTAATTACTTTACATCAAGATTGCTCTCTGCTGGCAGAGCCGATCTGTAATTACATGGTAACATATGCATTCAAAAGTAATAATGATGATAATAATAATAATAAAAGAAAAGGTACTGCTATGTTATGACCAAGGAGATATTTTGCTTAAGATGTATTTGTATAGAAACGTGACGTTTTATTTCTTTTGGCAAAGTGAAGGTTTACAGTTTTGTGCATTGTTCTAGAAGCTACGTAAAAAGGTTATACTATTGTCTTTCTTTCTTTTTCTTTTCGTCTGTGTATACACTGTGTACTCAAGGTGCCTTTCTCAATGGTGTCTGAATTTCTTTTCATTCAGTCCAGCTCTACTAAGGTACAACTGAAGGGCGACATGTCCTTTTTTCCCTTTCGAGCGAGAAAACTTGTGAGAATGTTTTTGTGACAGAAGAACGGTGTGAGTGTGTGTGCATGTGTGCTTTATAAATGCTTTTCACACACCTCAAGAAAAAAAAATGCAGCTCATTGCGTGAGCTATACATCTTCAGGACTTGTTTTGGGATTGGGCTTTTTTAAAATAATAATAAAAAAATGCATTAAGCTTACTGTAAAATATAGATGTATGAATGTATAATAAAAGTATTGGATTTCTATGTCTAACATTTGTGTAAAGCCTCTTTATTCTAAACTAAACAAAAAAAAAAAGAAACATCCTCTCGCACTGAACTGCTTTTATTTCCAGCAAATGTTTTTAAACAACTGACACAAACGGAACATATTTCATAAGCATTTGATGAACAGAAATGGAATAATGCATTCCTGAACAAAGGTCGCAGTAAGTACCCATGTGTGGCCACCAGCCTCTTTCAGTACACAGTGCATCTCATCCTCATGGACCAACACCACACTTGCAAGTTCTGGGACGTGTGTGGGGAGACACATGGTCACACCTAGTTTGGCACTGCAAGGACAATCGAATGTCCTTTCTTGTCTCCCTGCAGCACTGTCTTAGGCATCTTTCATTATGGACATTGTTCTGGCCACATCTGCAGTCCTCATGCCTCCCTGCAGCAGGACTATCGCATGTTCACACAGGTGAACACATTAAGCTTAGCATTATGGGAAGGCTTGCATGTTACAACAATAGCAGAATTGTTAGAGAGTCTAGATAAAAAGCAGAGAACCAAATCACCACAAACTTGGGGTAGTGAAAAGCAACGCTGGAAGCGCCATACTTTTGTTGTATCAATTCATTAAACAGGATTAGAGTAACATGAAGAATGAATGAACCACAGTAGGAGTTAGGAACTGCTCAGCTATAGTGTTTTCATTTGAGACTTGCTTTGTTTTATACAGGTACTACTAATTCACAGTCAACAGATAACAAACTGCACCATCTAAAACAACAACAACAACCAGATTTATACCACTGAAACATGCTGATCTATAAACCATTGGCCAAAATGATATTGACTGCACAATTAATGCTCAGACATATGGTGCGCACATTAAAGCACTATACTGTACATACTCTATAGTATTATACAGACATCATCCATCTAAAATGTTTTAATCAGTTCAACAAGGCCATATAGTGCAAGCCTGCTAAATAAAAGCCATTCTTAGGGGGGAATCAGAAAACTGTATTACAAACCATAAAAGTATCAGATCCTGTTGCGTTACTCTGGAACAGGCCCGAGATTCTTTTGCTTCCTTCTTCAAAACCAATATAACACAAATGCAACAATATAGCTCACAATGCAACAGACATACATTTTTTTCTACTGTGGTGGGGAATTTCCATTGACTTCTATTGGTTTTATACTGAGCCAGCATTGTCTATCTGCTCAACCAAACCTCTCCACATTTTAATTTTTTTTTTTTTATTGTGAGTTTTTTTTGTGGGGACAGTAGTGTGCTCCTGACAGTACAGGCAAAACCTGATTCACACATTTACTTAGCGATTATAAAATGGTCCATTCAATAAACTTCTATTGTTTTCATATATACTGTGGCTATAGTGTAATCCTAACTGAAACCTTCTTTACATTGTTTCAATTTTATGCTGTTTTTACAAATGAGGACACACCCATTTTTTTTTCTTCTTTTTTCCAGTTTGTCACATCTAGGTATAAATGTGTCACCAAAATATTGTTTCACTATGTTAATCTGGGTTTTTAAATAATAAAATCTGACGCACTCAGTGTTCAACAGGTTTCACTTTTTCAGTAAGGATAATTTTGAATGTTGAGGACCTCACAAGTAGTCAAACTTATACACATTTTTACACTCAGAAGGGAGGCAAAAGTATGAAGTTTGACTACTTGTGAGGTCCTCACCATTCAAAATTATCCTTACTGAAAAGTGAAAACCCGTTTATTTATATAAACTTACAAGTTACTATTAGCTGACAAAGTTTTTAAAAGCCACAATTTCACCTGCAATGTTTATTCACAGGTGAAAGCACAACCCTGTAGGCATTAACACAAAAGCTCAGGCTGTTTCTTCGATCTCAAAATCACAAACAAGAGTATCATTGAGATCCTCAGGGCCAAGTATCCAATGATTTTTCCTCCGAGTAGAACTCTAAAATAGCAAGAGAAAAACATGGATCACTGAAGAAACAAAAAAGTAACAAAGCCATTATTTAGAAAAACACTACCTTTTCTTCTAACAGCTCGTTGAGTAAGGAGTTTAGAGCAAAACCCTTAGCAATGCGATCATCCATCTAAATGACAAGACAACAGGCCATCAAGACAAGCTACCTAAAGCTCACATTCCTCCAATCATTAAATTGACAGACTTCCTAAGGTCCATCTCTAAACTTACTTTACTGTGGTGCAGCTCAGAGCAACACTCCTCCTCCATGTCAAAGCGCTCATTCATGCATTTCTCCTGATAACACAGACTAGCACCACTGGAACCTGTCTGGTGTTCTCGCAGCGCCATCCTCAGTTGGTGCAACTGGTGCGGCCTGTGCTTGAGGGGTCCCATGGAAGAGGGGGCTGCCCCCTACCTGGCACCGGCCCCACATCAGCTAAGGACAGCCCCGTTTCAGTGTATACGAATCAATCCCCAATTCATGACTTAAGTAAAGTCACCCATAGTGTTTTTCAGATGCCACAGGATAATTGAAAAACGTTTGTGCTAAACACGAGAAGACAAACCCGAGAAAACTGATCGTAATGAGATATATATATATACACACACACACACACACACACACACACACACATACACTACAAAATGTACTTTTGCGGACATTGTGAGCACGTTCTGAGCTCGAAATGACTTGGAACGCCACATGACGGTTCAAACGAGCTATCATCGAGTTTTGAAAGAACCAACTCTGTTATAAGGGGAAAAAAAAACAACACCTACCATTCTCATTAAACCCTGTATCTGTTTAATTTAAGCGTAGCCGGCGAGAGTTTCAGTAAAACTTCGAATGGAAACGGAACAAGCAGCTGATAGCAATGTCTTAATTTAGTGTTTCATCCGGTTCAAGCAAATGAACAGATTTCAAGTTAATTGGTGAGCTTAGCAAATCCTTCGGTACTCTGTACATTAACACGCGAAAATCGTCTAAATTTGAGACTGGTCAAAATTAGGGATTATTATTTCTACATACAATAAACATTTTAGCAAACTTTAAAATGAAACAATGCTCTGCTACAGCGAAATGTTGTAATATATTAGTTTTAGCTTGTCAGATACAGTACAACATGCTTTAGTTTTACTTAGAAATTATTTAGTAGCAAGTAGCAAATTTTAGATTTTTTTTTTTATCTTATCCACTGACCCCCAGGAGTACTTTTAGGGACTCTTTTTAAAACACCGTAATAAGTAGTGCACAATGATAAAGATGAATGAATAAATTATTTAAAAATAAGATCTCATATCATGTTTAATTTTTTTTTAAACACAATGCAACATGACTTAGCTCCTCACCATTTAAAATAGCTAACTCCACTACACTATACATAACAAAAATAAAAATTAAATAAACACTTAAGTGTCCCACCCATATTTAACTAGTCATACACACTGTTCCTACACCTTAACCGGTATAAAAACATTTTAAGCTGTGCAACATACACTTTAGCTGCATCTGAAATCAGAGTTCCCTACTATATACAGGTCCTGGTCATATAATTAGAATATCATCAAAAAGTTGAATTATTTCACTAATTCCATTCAAAAAGTGAAACTTGTATATTATATTTATTCATTACACACAGACTGATATATTTCAAATGTTTATTTCTTTTAAATTTGATGTTTATAACTGACAACTAAGGAAAATCCCAAATTCAGTATCTCAGAAAATTTAGAATATTGTGAAAAGGTTCAATATTGAAGACACCTGGTGCCACACTCTAATCAGCTAATTAACCAAAAACACCTGCAAAGCCTTTAAATGGTCTCTCAGTCTAGTTCTGTAGGCTACACAATCATGGGGAAGACTGCTGACTTGACAGTTGTCCAAAAGACGACCATTGACACCTTGCACAAGGAGGGCAAGACGCAAAAGGTCATTGCAAAAGAGGCTGGCTGTTCACAGAGCTCTGTGTCCATACATTAATAGAGAGGCGAAGGGAAGGAAAAGATGTGATAGAAATTTTTTTACAAGCAATAGGGATAACCGCACCCTGGAGAGGATTGTGAAATAATACCCATTCAAAAATGTGGGGGAGATTCACAAAGAGTGGACTGCAGCTGGAGTCAGTGCTTCAAGAACCACTACACAAAGACATATGCAAGACATGGGTTTCAGCTCCTTGTGTCAAGCCACTCTTGAACAACAGACAGCGTCAGAAGCGTCTCACTTCAAAAAGGACTGGACTGCTGCTGAGTAGTCCAAAGTTATGTGCTCTGATGAAAGTAAATTTTGCATTACCTTTGGATATCAGGGTCCCAGAGTCTGGAGGAAGAGAGGAGAGGCACACAATCCACATTTCTTGAGGTCCAGTGTAAAGTTTCCACAGTCAGTGATGGTTTTTGGTGTGCCATGTCATCTGCTGGTGTTGGTCCACTGTGTTTTTTGCTGAGGTCCAAGGTCAACACGGCCGTATACCAGTAAGTTTTAGAGCACTTGATGCTTCCTGCTGCTGACCAACTTTATGGAGATGCAGATTTCCATTTTCCAACAGGACTTGGCACCTGCACACACAGTGCCAAAGCTACCAGTACCTGGTTTAAGGACCATGGTATCCCTGTTCTTAATTGGCCAGCAAACTCGCCTGACCTTAACCCCACAGAAAATCTATGGGGTATTGTGAAGAAGATGCGATATGCCAGACCCAACAATGCAGAAGAGCTGAAGGCCACTATCAGAGCAACCTGGGATCTCATAACACCTGAGCAGTGCTACAGACTGATCGACTCCATGCCACGCCGCATTGCTGCAGTAATTCAGGCAAAAGGAGCCCCCAACTAAGTACTGAGTGCTGTACAAGCTCATACTTTTCATTTTTATACTTTTTAGTTGGCCAAGATTTATAAAAATCATTTCTTAATATTGGTCTAATTTCTAACTAATTGGTCTAACTTAGTATATTCTAATTTTCTGAGATACTGAATTTGGGATTTTCCTTAGTTGTCAGCTATAATCATCAAAATTAAAAGAAATAAACATTTGAAATATATCAGTCTGTGTGTAATGAATGAATATAATATACAAGTTTCACTTTTTGAATGAAATAAATCAACTTTTTGATGATATTCTAATTATATGACCAGCACCTGTAGAATGTGAAAAAAACAGTATGTGAGATGTAAATTCAGAATATTTATAAAGCAGTAGTCAAAGAGTAATCTACAGTGAGATTCTGAAGTGCACATACAATGGACACTTAACTATCCCATGAGGGCACAGGAAAGGATTTGATTGGTGAATGACACTTCAGGACACCCAACTTGACGCTAGCTGGTCACAAGACAATGACAACACGACAGACATTGTATGTCTGGAATACATTCATATGATTTAAAACAACATTGTTAAAAAAAATTGTGTTTTATATTAAGGGTCTACAACCTGTGCCTGGAGAGCTACCTTCCTGCAGACTTCATTTCCAACCCTGCCTGCAATGATCAAATAACCCTGAACACCTTGCATAGCTGGTTCAGGTGCGTTTGAGTCGGGTTGAAGCCGAACTCTGCAGCACAGGAGCAGGGATGGAGACCCATGACATAAAAAATACCTTTTAAGTCATAAAATAATTACTTATTCAAAAGATGTATTCACTCAGACAGAATGCGATTTTGAACACAGCCAGCGTGTTAATTTTGTCAGTGGTTGAACTAAAATAACAAAAAGCAGACAGTGGAAGAAATTACTTTAATCCTGCATTAGTAGGTCTGAAGAACCTAAGTAAAACAAAAGTCATCTGGATGCAATACAGAACCTTCCAACCATTATTAAAAACACACAACCACTTCTAACTGAAAAGTCATTCCCTCTCAGTAACGGGCCTCATGACAACCGAGGTAAAAATGGAAATTAAGAAGAAAAAAAAATTACACACTTACATAAAAAGCTTCAGGTAGGGAAAAAAAAAAAAATTTAATCTACAAAGCTCCACAGATGATGCTTCTGAACAGTCCAACAAAAAGCTATTCTCAGATGTAAACATTATTGCTTCTGTTGCATAGCCTTCTTTACGTGCAGCATCCTGTAGTAGCTGTGTGTCCACCTCATCCGCAGGAAGCTTGAACGTATCGCACTACTGATCCACGGATAAAAGCAGTTTTTCACCGACAACTAAAACGAAACAATTCAAAGTCATATAAAGACACAGTTCTCCTGAAGGTGTTTATCTGTTGAGCACCTGCTCAAACTCATGACATTTGATACATGACAGACTCAAGTGGCTGAGGTTCTAGGCACAGACCAGACAAGTGTTCTTTACTGCTATTTAAGTATTACTTCTCTTTATCAATCTACTGAGTGATCAAGGTTTAAATAGTCTGAACACTAACTAATCTTTAACAAGGAACACTCTTGACTGGTTCTCACCATGTGTGGATATTTCTCTGGATCAGTCACACTGATATCAGTCATTTTGATGTTCAGATACTGTGAAGGGAGAAGTTGTTTAATTTTGAAATGAAATTCACTCAATATTTTCAATAAAGCGGAATGTGCAGCCATACCTGATCAACTGAGTGTAATGTTCCACAAATGCTGCAAAGTTGACATTCAAAATGTAATGAGATACCACACAAATTACACCGTGCACATAGAACTATTTTAAAAGTACATGACATATTAAAAGCAAAGCGCTTACCTCAAGTCATTCTTGAGCTCCACCACAACATCTTTGCCGACCAAGGACTTGAAGAACGAGTAGAAGAGCTGAGGAATTAAATGTCTGCGTGTTACATTCAAGTTAAGGCCTGATATAAGTACAAAAGTTCATCAGACGAATGAAAATGTGATTAAAGGTGTGACGTACACTACAACGTCATACACAATGAGAGAATCCATCTAATATTGTATACACCAAAAGCAGTTTACACTAGCTCTAAATTACTCTATTCGATAAAAAATACCAAAGCAATAAAAAATATCCGGTGTCAAAAGGAATTGTTTCTGTTTGGAATTAAATAAAAAAAATAACAATACAAATTAGTTAGAGATTGGACAGGTTGGCTAGCCGTTAGCAGGATGCTTCCATTATCAATATCTCACTAACCGTGGTGAGCAGTTATCAATAATACATTGTAAATATTGCAAACAGATTCATTTGGTCTATGCAGAATTGACTTTTTTTTTTAAACGGAAAACAATGTTTGTTATTACTAAATAACAACGCTTACCATTTTCACGCGGTTTTGTGCTTCAGATCACACACGTCATCAAAGAGCTGCCGGGTTCTTCTCTTCGTGCTTCTATTGGCTAGAGGAATGAAGACGTAGCGCTCCGATTGGCGGAGGAATGTTTGCGTCATCTGTACGCATCTCGGAAAAATGGTCTATTTACGTTATAAATTCCATATTCATAAAGCTAAATTTTCCAAATCAAGACCATGTTTTAAATTTTTCCAAATTGAAACTGATATATAGTCTCTTAAATTTGTAAAAAAAAGAAAGCTATGTCAGTAATTGATATATACTCAAAACTTTTCAATTGAAAATAGAAATTCCTTTTATTTATTTTTATTAAAAAATGAAGTCTGTAAGTCTGTTTTTTTATGTTTAATATTTGTTTACGAACTGTGATGCCTGTATGTTTGTAATTTGAATTACTGTGATGTCATAAAAAAAAAAGGGGAAGGAATAAAAATAAAAAAATAAAAAAGGGAAGGCATAATAAAACTCGAAAAAAGGTCTATTTACGTTATTATTTAAAAATAATAAAATTAATGCCAGAGAATGAATTTTCACTGTGTCCACACGGTAGCAAACTCACATCCCGTTGTCGTACAGGCCCTCCTTGAATAGGACAATCTCTAGTAATACACCTCTTTCGCCAGCAGATGGGGGCAAATAATAAAAAAGCACGGGTAGTAACCAGTCGCATATGTGAAAGTGAAAGTGACGTGTAGCCAAGTATGGTGTCGCATAATCAGAAATTTGAGCTCTGCATTTACAGTTTTTTTTTTTTTTTCAATTCCTAACAAGCATTGTTCAATACTCAAGCCATATTTTCTAAACTGTTCATACAGTCTGCATTACCAGCATGAAATTCGGCTAAACAATTCATCTTACTTACAAAACTCATTCAGACCAACAAAACACTTCAGATATGTCTCAAAATAAGCGTGTTTCACCATAACACTGGCCACGATTCTCATTCAGAAAACGAACATTTCATTAACACACTGACCTTAAAAATTACAGACAACATGGAGCATTATATAAATGAACTTTGAAGTTTGAATGATTTTTCACATAAGTATTTCATTACAGGATTTTACTGTATTGCTATAACTGTATTACAGCACAAAGAATGAATGAGAAAAGCAGTATGTTACATACCAAATGATATAATGAAAAAGGCTGAGATTACCGAGGCAATCATTACAAAAAACAAAAACCCCATCAAAACTTTACAAAACTTACTTGTGAAAATAAAATAAAAAATTCAAAAAAAAAAATTAATAAAATAAAAAAAAAAAAAAAAATAATTAATAAATGAAAAATTAATAAATTCCTGAAGCAATTTTCAAACACACACACACACACACACACACACACACACACACACACACACACACACACACACACACACACACACACACACACACACACACACATATACATATATAGTATAATGAGGTATGTGCAGTATTGCAATCCCAGCTTCTCCAGGAGGCCTTTCTGTGAGAAGTTTGTATGTCCTGTCCGTGTTGATGTTGGTTTCCTTTGGGTTTCTTCCACAATCCAAACACATTCAGGACAGGTGAACTGGAGACTGTAAAGGCCAGGAAAGGCTCATGTGTGTGTGTGTGTGTCATCCCTGTGATGGACTGGCCATCTGTCCAGGGGGTTTTCCTGCCTATGACCCAGGAAAGGCTCCAGCCTCCCCATGACCCTTTTTGTTGCATCTCTCCTTTGTCTGACACACCCATTTCAGGTCTTGGAGTCTCTAATAATGAGCTGATGATCTGAATCAGGTGTGTTTGATTGAGGAGACATAGAAAACATGCAGTGTTGGGGGGCCTCCAGGAACGTGGTTGGGAACCACTGCCCTACAAAGGACAAGTGCTAGGAATATATAGCCTATGGAATAGAATGATGTAGTGTGAGTGCCTTGATCCATGTTTCCAAACAAAATCATTTCATAAGCCAGCCAAAAGATAAGCAACATAAGCCAGCCAAAAGATAAGCAACTAAAGCTGTCCTGATTTATCAAAAGATAAACGAAAATAAAAAAAGAAAAAATAGGACACCTGGGTTGGCTTTCAGCTAAAATTACAATAAGTTGTGTATGGAATACTGTAATTATTATTAAATTTTATAGTACAGTAATTTTGGGACAAAACATGTCCAGCAATTGTAACTGCTATTTGGTTTAAAAATTATAAAAATATTATCAATTGTAAATGTTATGGGGGATTAATAAGAATGTATTTAAACACAATTATCCCCTTCAATTTAATTTATCATTATTATGTGAAATCTGACACTTATTGTCTTCTCACTACATCTAAAACAGTGTGTCCAAAGAGAAGGGTTCAATCATTCATATGCTATAAAATGGATGTTTTTTTTTTTTTTTTTTTTTTTTAATAATGATGAAAAAGAGCTTATTTTATCAAAAGCAACACTTAATAAATATCTCATATCAAAGGAAGATTTTTTTTCAGTGTCACATACGTGTTTGTTCATAAGGTTTCAAAGTTGTATCACCATCTTTTGTCAACACCATCAGACATTTATTAAGATGTAATAAAGTCAGGGAATATCAGGGGCAGCTGTCGCTCTAAAGGACCACCTTGCCACAATCACCTCTGCAGAGTACATCACTGTCAGACAGGCTCTGGTCAGTTTTATAGTTTTAGAATATTTTAAATCCTAATGTTAATATTTCCTGTGTCACAACCATGATATGTCAACACCATCTTCCAATTTCTGAGGAAATTATTTGAAATATTTAAATAATTTTATTCTCCTGAATCAGGTTGCATTAGCATCTAGCATCAATCATATGCTTTGTGAAAGAAATGCCATAGTTGGTCAACACTGTCAGATGTCACCACCATAAGATTTTGTGTTCCAATGATATATCAAAATACTTAAACATGATTTTTGAATAAAAGCTTTATAAACAATATAACATACTCACTGTTTGTTGTGTTTTTTTTAATACAGTTATTGACTGATGCAATGTATTTGATAGTTAAAATGAATACCAATTCAGTTTTTCTTTGCCACCGTCAGTTCTGTCACCTCTGTCAGTTGAATATTTTAATAATATTTTCATTATTTTATATTTGTTGTTGAATTGTTTGGTCCACATGTGAAAGTATAATCTGTCTGCTAACATGAGAATGTGTTTTTATATTAAAAACATCTTGATTGCTGTTAAATACAAATCTTAAATAAAAAAAAAAATACAAAAAAAAAAAAAAAAATATAAAAAAAAAAAAAGAGAAAAATTGGGAGGTTAAATCAAAGCATGGATATGTAGCTTAGTATATAAAAGATACATAAATGTAGTTTCATTTGACTGTGTACAAGGTTTTATTTTTTTCAGTTTTGCTTCCTGTTTTGTACCACTTCTCAAGAATCAGTGAGTGATATAATCTTCTAAGATTTTATATTTCCATATAATTCCTGCAGAAATGGTCAGAGTTTGTCATTGTCTGATTTGAATGTGCTTTTATCAGTTTTGAAAGCAGTGTATTAGCAACTGAAAAAATTGCTGAACATATTTAGTGTTTTGCAAGTTGCGGAGTATCCATGACAAAGGCATTCATGAATTTTGGAAAATGTGGTCAGTGAATGCATTTTTGTGTGAAAGCAATGAAAAATGATTCACAGTTTGGTCCGCATAGACTTTTGTATCACTGAATGTGTGAACAGTTTTGAAAATGTGGTTTCAGTATTGAACAATGCTTGCTAGTGATAGAAAAAAAAAAAAAAAACAGTAACCCATCCAAGTGCACCGCACTGCTATTTACAGTGTGGGCTCTGCAATGCCATACACTGTAATACAAAATAAATAAAAAAACTAACATGGACAATGGAAGCATGTGTAATTTTGGAAAGTGCTACACTGTTTGGATTTCTAAGAATGAATATTTGTGGCCTATGGTCAAGCTGACTGATAAAAAAGCATTTTTCCAGGGAGAAGAAAAATAAAAACAATTCAGTGACTGTACAACACTTGGTTTTATTATAAGATTACAACTTTTCACTCTTCTCCCTTTAATAACATATTTCAAGCAAAATTAAATGTTTAAACAGAGGTTGATAGAAATGATTGCTCTATGTGTGACTATATGCAGTGACATTCAAACTGTGAAACATTCATCATTTAAAAATCAATATCCATGTTCTTTTTATTGCTATTGTTTATACACTTATTCCTATGCCTAGTACTACAGAGTCTCAAGTATCAGATGTGAAGCTCATACCAACGTTGATAGCTGATAGGAAATCATTTTAAAGGTCGACCCATCTTCATTTGTGACGTCTCATTATGCCCTGAGGACAGACATTGCAATTGAAAGAGAAGGGAAAGATATTTAAATTAATGGTAAATATTAAGAAAAATTTACATAGCGCTATTCATATTGTATCAAAGCAGCTTTGCAGAAAAGCATGATGTTAAGTTAGTGTTAGCGTACTAAAGTAGGTTGTAGGCCTACTACAACTTTTAATATATCACTGGGTGATCATATAAATTACAGTTATATAAACAATGAATAAATGCTTTGTAGTATCAAATACTGATTGTTAAACCAATAGTTTTAATAGTTAAATGTGATAATTGAGGGGGATATCCCATTAAAACCAATAGAGCTGTTTACACACAGCCCTTTCAACTTGTGTCAGTTGAGAGATGAGTTTCAAGACCCCTAATCTAGTGTTTATATAGAATATACAATAGTTATCATACCATCTTTTGGTTGGCCCGGTCTTATTTGTAGCCGAAACTTAGATGGGAGCTCTGAACTCTCCCTGTAGTCTCTGGGCTTTGGTTGAAGCTCTTGTGGCTGACCAGGGCGGGACTTCATAGGCACTGGAGGTCTATTAAGCCCAGTCGTGCCCCCTTCAGAGCGAGAAGGCACCACTGGCTTCTTGGTGATGTTCAGGGATTGTAGACCACTGCTCATGGTGTTTGTGGCTGATGATGACTGGGGTTTGGTTTCTGAACAGGTGAAAGAGCGGATGCGAGGGGTCGGAACAGGGGGCTGACGGTCAGCATCAAGGTCTGTTTGGACAAAAAGCCGAAGTGAGCATCTGGAGGAGGAAGATGGTCTTTATTTCCTCGTGATGCACTCATTGAGCCATAAAGTGGATTGTCAAACATCTCTGGAGTCTGCCCATCCTCAGATCTAAACCAAAAATAACCAAAAATAACCACGCAAAATTTAATTTAGTAGATTAGTATAGAATCACTTTAACAGATGCAAACTGTCAGTTGTTCTTATAACAAGCAGTGGTCATTTGTAGGCCTACACTTTTTTTTTTTTTTTTTTGTGTCATCAGAAAGAATATTTTAACAAAGCAAAATTCCAACAAACAGAAAATTTTTTTTAAACATTCATTTTAAATGTATCAAAAATATTAAGGATGCATTATTAATATTGTGGCTTATACCAATTTTTTTTTTTTTTTTTGTAAAGGCTGACAACCAGTCAAAGGTAGATATTAAAATTCTATACTATTTTGTACAAAGAAATTTAAAATTAAACACTAAAAACTAAAATAAATTGTTTTAAATGCTACAAGCAAATTTAGGCATCACAACATTATAATGTACAATATGAAAAATAATTAATTTTGAGATTTGCCAAAGATTGCATTTTATAGTGTTATTATTGACTAAGTTAGTGTTACATAATGGCAAAGATAATCTAAATGCAAAAAAAAAAAAAGGGGAAATGAGCACGAAATATCCAATATCAACTGATACTGATCAATTTAAAAATCTCTAAAATTGGCAGATAAACTTAGTTATATTTGACTAAATAAAAAATGTTTGTCAGATGACAAAGGATATATTGATGAGGTAAAGGAGATAAAAATATGTCTATATATCCACCTTATTTTGTAAATTAAGCTATTTTCTTCCAATGCCAGATTTCCAATCCATTAGCTGCTATAGGTTAATAACAGAATAACAAAGTGCAGTAAACTGTAAAACTATTTGTGCTACAAACCAGTGTGTTTACAATTACGATGATACATTAAAATAATATAATCTGAAATACTAGTTTGCAAAATTAAGCAGCATAACAAGCTGTTTTGTATCACAAAAAAATAAAAAAATAAAATAAAACTGAAAGTGAAGAACACCAAAGGCCCCTCAGACACATTCAAGTGACAAAAAGTCTGCAGCTGCTCTTACATTAAAACATAATGTGGGATACTTACATAGGGTTTGATGTCTTTGTAGTTTGGGCTGGATGTAGCATGGTCGTAATAGTCTTTTTTTGGGGACATATTGCCATGCGTCATGTCCTTTGATGAATGCCCAGATGATGGCCCTGTTCTTGGGGACATAATGTTGCTGGGGCCCCTGTCTGCCTGGTTATTGCTCTTGTAGCCTACTCCCATATAACTGGGGTTACTAATGTCAGTGGCGAGGACAGAAGAAGATCTGTCAAAGAATGTCAGAAAAGTTATTTATTTGTACAAACATAAGCAAATCTAATTTTTGTGAAGAATGTCAAAGTAAATAAGAAAATATTGTAACTGATTTAAAAAGTAATAAAATAACATAACATTTTGGATACAAGCATCTGATAAATGAAGAAATGTAAACAGCAAAGAGGGAAGATGAAATATTTTACATTTTGGTATTATCTCCTGATTTGCCTTTACCAGCGCCTGGGTCATCTCCAACTTTAATGAAATCTGGAATAAGAAAACAATTTTGAGAAAGGAAAACAGCCTGGACACTCAGGGAGGAAAGCTTTACAGCACAATTCTGAACTGGACCTGCTGTCCAGAAACAAACTGGCACTCACCATACAGCTTCTCTGTCTGTTTTCCATCTGATTGGGGGGAGTTGTATGCCACCTGTTAGGCAGAGCCTGTTGCGCTCACCATGATGTATGAGTGTTTTGATACAGAACCTCAGTGTTAAAGAGCTTTTCAGCAGAACGCAGAGCCACACAACCCTACACCTACAGGCAGGTGCACAGCGTAATTGTGCACAGGCATAAGATATTTCCAAATACTAATCAGAACATTGTCTTATTGCAAATTATGTAAGCATCATGTACACACATGCTATAACCCAGATTAAGTCAAAATATTCCGCGTTTCTTGAGTATCCGAATATGACAAATGACGTAAAACTGTAGTATTCATGCAGAATTTTTGAGTCAAGTGAACAATTTATGTCGGAATACTCACCGGACGCGATCAGTCTTTGCCTTGACTCGAACATTCAACATTATTCAGTTGCTTATTTGGAATATCTTAGGATGACACGTTTAAAGGAATATTCCTGTAGTTGGGGCCATAAAAATATAGTTTTTTGCCTAATACTTCCTTGTCTAAAACTAAGGGTGTTCAATTCCTGGTTTTCAAAGTCGATCTCCAATTCGTTATTCCATCATAGGAGTTGATTCAATCGGGCGCCTCAACTCCATTTATTTTGCATCAAAACAGAGTCAGAAATATAATTCAAAAAATGCAGTCATTATTATACAGCTAACAAATGCTACTACCTGCACGCTTTGCCACTGGTTTGTTGCCAATATCTAATCATTTTACAAAGGTTACAAAATATTCATATTTCTTCTTTTCTCTTGCTTTAGGTGCAAAAAACTGCTTCATGGACAGGATAGTTTAAGATTATAACATACAAAAAGTACATACAATAATGTAACACTTACTGATGTGTTTATTCTTGGTATGATAGATATATATATATATATATCTATATATATAATATATATATATATATATATATGATAATTAGGTTAACCATGGAAAAAGTTTAAATGATTATGAACACAAATTAGGTTAACCATGGAAAACGCATGACTCAGGAGGTGGGCAATTACAATGTTAAGTTACACTATGACTTCTTGTTTTTTTTTTTTTTTGTTTTCTATAAGGACAGCTAATGTTAGGAGAATCTATGGCAGAATGATGTTGTGGTGACAGCTCCGGATGTAATATGTCAGTGTAAAAATAGCCTTTGCTTCATTTTGTTCATTCCTAGTGATAGCAGCCCTAGCGCACCAATTGCCATGCACTATTGGAGGAATGGGTGAACAAGGAAGCGATTTTAGACCCCAGTCCAAAAACAATGGTTGATTTCTGTGTGAACCTCGACTACCCATCAATATTTTTAAAGCAGCAATATGAAGGCCATATTCAGAAAATTATGCCGGTCTTGCAAGTGGTCCACTGAGCAATAATGGAGAAGCTGCCAAGCCCTTTTAAATGTGGTTCACACCGTTTTAAGTAAACATACCATATGACTCATCACAATCTGGAGATTAATGGACAATGAGAATGTCTGATCAAGGAGGTATTCTGGGTCTGCAATGATGGGTGGTGAGCTGCAAAGCGATTTCAGCAAAGAACAATGTAAACATGGTGGCTGAGCTTTACATGTATAAGGTTTTTTTTTTTTTATATTTACCTTCACGTTGGTCCGCTAAATCGTACTTTTATCGAGGCCCTCAGTGTTCTCTTGGTTTCATCACTCATTACACAATACAAAAAAAAGAAAATGAATAGTAATTAACTAAACTCATCTCTTCTCAAATGAAAGCACATCATATCATACAAAAAACAAAAAAGTAGAGGAAACAAATGATTTGTGATCATTTATGCTATAATAATTGAAAAGTATAATGAATATGGCTATTGCTCCTCACTCTCCAAGGGCAGCTTGCGTGCTACTCAATGAAGAACTTGGTCTTTGATTTAGTCAGCAGAACAGCCACGCAATTCATGATTTTGATAGGCACCCTGTGCAATCCTTTGAGAGATCTGTAAAGAGGCAAAAACTGACATAAGACAGCTGGAAGGTGTAAGCAGTTCTCGATCTCAAGGGAGGATTGCTGGTCATAGTGAAATATTCACAAGATCATATCCATTTTTTGAGACAAACTGAGACGTCGACACCAACGTCACATGTGGCAAATATCAGGGGAAATGGTCACATCTTGTCATGACATGTCCCATTGGTGTCATCCTGAAATGAGGGAAAAGAGTATTGTTGGTAAATGTAATGATGTGTTAACTGCATTGAATTTGTTTCACTGGAACTTGGCATTTTATATTAAATGAACTAACGGCATATGCGTTGACAACACCACATGCGCCCATAGGGTAGGAGCTTGCGAAGCACCACTGTCACACCACCGAGAGGCAGCAGTTGTATTTTGTCTGTTTGGGAGATAAAATATTTATTGTAAAGAGAATTTTCATCATTAAACAAGAAAAACACAAATACAAATGTTTTTTACTATATCAGCTCCATGGGGAGATGGTTGTTGGAAATGGATGATGGCTTTCACACTGTACCCCTGTGGCTTTTGAGCTTTTTATTGTAGTCATATTTCTCCCGTGTGTCCCTCTCGAAAGGATAAGTGGGGCCAAATGTTATCTCCTCCTCCTCTGTAAAATAAAACATATGAAGCAAGGATTCAAGATGATGGTAAGATGAGTCTGGAGTATAAAAAATGAGAAATTAGAAAAATGTGGAGGTAGTCAGACATTAAAACAAAGATGGCTGCAAGATCCTTAAAAGAGGTGAGGGTGCTACACAAGAAACTAGAAAAAACATTTACAAGCAGTGCAGTGGGCACACAACTGTTTGCTGCATGAATGGGTGGCACAAAGATGATAGTCTTTAGATTTATTGTGCACTCAAAGCAATCTGATATACTAAGCAAGGGCCTCTAATACTCAGTTTTGACCTTGGTGGCATATACCTATATTTACTTGAAGAAACTGAAAGATAGGAGCCATGGCTGCTGAACATTCAGTATTTGCGATCATAGGAGTTAAATTGCATTTGATTAACAGAAAAAGTTCTATTTTATATGGTAATAGTATCTCTCAATATTACCTGTTTTCCTGTATTTTTGATTAACATTAAATAGCATCTTTTATGTGCGATAAGAGACTTCTTCTTTCAAAAACATAAAAAAAATTAAAAAAAAAATATTACGCCACACTCCACACTAGTGTTATGCTCCTTCGGCAATTGTTGTGATTAGTGACCTAATATAAGATAGTTTTGAGCTTATGTAGAGTGTGGTTTAAGATACAATACAAACTATCAAAAAAATCAACGATTTATTACTTAAACCTCATTTAACGCATAAGGTCCTAAAGTTGATATATTGAGATTTTGTTTTCCCAGTACTTTGAAATACGTAAGAATACTCTCCTAGTCTATCCCATCTTTGAAGAGAACACTAAACAGTTAGCCATTCATAGGTGGAAGTGTAATACACTGTTGGTCTCTGGGCGATTTCAAACATTGTCTCTGGTTTTGTCTGACTGGTCAGGACATAGCAATAATGAGTCCCTAGGTGTACGTTTTGGCTATACAACCTAGGGATGGACATTCGGTCAACTTTGTAGCTGAGAATTTGACATCTGTCACAATTTACATGTGGAAATGAAAATGACGGTCCATTATGCAGCATGTGGCTCTCACCGTAGTCTAAGAAGACCACTCTCCATCTTCCTTCTCCATGTTCGCAGCTGATCTCGGCCAGGGTCCTGATAGCTGGGCTAGCGTTTTGTCGGTCATTACAATGTTCTCAGCTTCCTGGCAAAAAGCAAACAGCTATGGGGGGCAAAAGTTCTGTCTTTTTTCGCTGTCACGTTGACATGTCAGGATCTTGCTGTCCATGACAGCTATGGTCTTAATAGAGGAACGTGGCCTGGCTCTAGAATATCATACTATTCTTTTCTCAAACCACAAAGGCAGTTTACGCCATAAAGTAATCAGTGTGGGTAACTGATGGCATAACATTTAGAATCATTGTATTAAAATATAAAATTGATTTGGCTATTATAAATAGTCCTGCAATGCTTGACAAATGAATTAGTAAAAGTACAAGTATTCCACATAGTCTGTCAATTCATACATAAATAAACATGAAAATTATAAAGAACTGGTAAACACTGCAGGACATGTTCAGCTTTTATATGTAGTCATCTGTTTTAATAGGCATGAATTACTTTTGTGATAGTAAACGTTGTAAAAATTACCTCTGCGATTGGCGTATTTTTTAGTATCTGATACAAAAGGAAACAGAAAAGTATTTTCTTTTTATGAACAGATTATTTTGTCTTGTTTTGTATTTGACAGGCATTAAAATAAATTAGTTAAAAAAATTTTTTTTTTGATATCTATTTGATTTATACAAAGAGAAAAAAAACATGCAACATTTTTTTTAAAAACATGCAAATGTTTATATATTTGGAAAAATTAGTATATTGCTATAAAAAAAAAAAAAAAAACCTTCTTGAGTATATGCTGATGGACTTTGATTTGAACCTACCTAGTGCTGGTAAGTCAACCCCTATCAATTCAGATCCCCCAGCCAGAAGAGGGTGTGTGTGAAGCGATGTGTGATGTCAAAAGGATTAAGTTTCTTATCTCCCAAATTCAGAAAAACGAGGAATACTAACATAGTTTCTGGTTTCGTCACAAAAAAAGGCACAATAATACGTTTTTGATTACTTATTATTCATGTGTATCTAGCCTATATGCAAATGTCTCATTTGTCACAATAACAAGTTTTTTGGGTTGCTTGGTCTTACCTCAGTTTCTTTTCGCTTCCTGAGGTCAGGTGACTGTTGACAACTCCCCAAGGAGGTTCTATTAAACATAAAAGACACCTCCCACTGCTCCTTTATTCCCTTAAAACACACACATACACACACAATCAGCTTTCTATGCTTACAAGGAAGAGCGGTAAACGGCTTGCTTTAGCAATTGCTAATGATTTTTGTAATGGAAAAAAAAAAAAGGCTTTAAACAAACCCAAAGCATTACTATGCCAGTCTTAAACACTGTCACAGAAGACGCCTGAGAGAAGCGGTTTCTGCGTGATTCCGGCGGTTGGGCTATAACCACAATCCTTATACTCCACATTGGTCTACAAGTGGCTATCTGTCAAAAACCACACATCGCTTTTATGCTAGGTCATTCAACACAGATCAAACATTTTGTCAAGTGTCATAACAAGTGTCATTACTCCCAAGAGAATAAAGAATGATCTGTAAAGGACAGTAGTATGCAAACAACATAAGGCACTTGAAGTCCTTCCTGTGGGATTTTGTGCCACTTACTTGTTTGAAACTAATTTGGTTATATCTCTAAGGCTCGCCCCCCTAACTGTTTCTATCCACTCCTTCTCTCCCAGTGGGTCCTCCTCCTGTGTCCCAATAACATAGATATCGTGTGGGATTTGACTGGCGTGTGTCATCGTGGGTTTTTCCCTGACCCTTTTGACTGGAACCAGCAGAAGTGATGTTCGGTGCGTGGATTCGCATTTCCTCTGAAAGGAGGAGGGGGGGGGGGGGGGCGGGGGGGGGGGGGGTGGACAGTTCACTTCTACTTCAGTCTACTCTACTTCACTTCTACTTTGAAGTAGCGGTAAACTTCATATTTTCTACGCTTACACAAAGATCAGGCACTTGAAAATAATGGTGAAGATGCAAGGCATAAAAATTTTTATTAGTAAGTGAGTTTCAAACTCTTTAGTGTGTATATATATATATAGATATATCTGTATTATATATATATATATATATATATATATATAAAAAATAAAATGCAGATACTATACTAGGACTTATGAAATAAAAGGCCACTAGTTGCTTACGAGATTACAAATTCCAAGTGAGAGGGACACACTCCTCATTAATGCACTGTTGTGCGGACACAATTTTGTGTGTTATCTTTTAAAAAGTCTACTTTAAGTGTCATTGCGTAAAACTTAAAAGTTGGTAAGTTAACTGTCATCTCAATCATCACTGTCATAATAATAATTGATATCTCTTTTGTCTATGCTTTACACAAGTAGTTTAAATTATTTGAAGGGTTGACAAAGCCTACCATGTACAGCCACAGGATTGTAAATTTAACTGTAGAGTTTTATTTGATATTATCATATTATAGTGTCATATATTTTTAAAATGTCAAACTAACATTGGCACAACTATATAATTACCAACTATCAGATATAAATACATGACATAACATAGAAATAAATAGCAATTAAGCGTATTTTAGCTTTACCATACATGCGTTTCAGTAGCATTCAATCGCAATAATTTAAAACTATGTTTTAAAGACATGTAAAGCGAATCGGAAGAGAAAGTTTTATTTATGCAAAATGCAAAGTGCTTATTGCTTCATTGCATTTAATATAAATTTTAACTATAACACATTTTGCTTTTAATAAAATACAGTTATGTCTAAAATTTATTAAATTTTAGCTGAAATTTAAAGATATATTATTTAAGAATATTTCAGTAGCACTCTTTTTAAAAATATTGAAGTGTTCTTCTTTTTCACAAGGATAGCTAGTGAGATAAAAAAAAGTGGTACAGCATTTTTACTAAAAAAAATGTGTTTGTAGCTCCAAAAATAAAGGTCTGAATTCAGGAGAACGCGGAGATGGCCACGGAATTTGACTAAATTTGTAAAGATAGGCTAAACGTGATCTTACCCATGTTCCAAGTGCCAACAAAGATGGTGATCATATCCGCCCAGGCTTTTTCTGAGTGCTTGCTTTTTCATCGTCTGCAGAAGCTGACAGAAGCTCTCTCTCTCTTTCTAAAAAATGCATTTGGAGATACACAGTTACACACAAGGACAAATTAAAAACACATGCAAAACATATGAACTGGTATAGTTATGGTTTCCCCAAAACTTCCACGCGAAAAACTTTCTTCTCTCACTGTAAATAATATTAGACACATTATCAGTGTGGAATTTAATTTTGTGTTATCAAAGATGTCTTTTATGCCTGAAGTTTTTTCCCGTCTCTGTCTCTACCATCAGTACTAGTTCGTTGTGCATCTTCTGTGACTTCTCACCACCGCAAGACTGAAAATTAAGAATTCGTATGTTCCCATTATTTATTGCTTAATGGGTGATTTCCCACACATTTGGTTACACAGCTCGGGCAGGGGAATAATACTGATTGGTCCATCACAGAACTCTGTGTTAAAAGCAATGCATACAATGCGATTTGCTTTTTTTCTCTTCTTTGGAGTGTTGTAAAGCTCTTTGGTGCATAAAGCAAAGATCCGCAAAGTTGCAAAGACTAAAGTCTCAAATCCAAAGTGATATTCTCTTTATAAAAAAGTTAATATTCTGTCCACGCCCCCACATCTCTCTACGCCACTGTGTGGTAAGATCTTTTTTGGCATAACGCCGCCTAAATGTTCAGCAGGCAAGAAAAGAAGGTGTAACTTTCACCGTAGTATTGTTGTTGTCGCCACCATGTTGTGGAGATGCTATGTTTCCTTGCTGTGGAAGCTGCGCTGGCCTTTGTTTGGCCTTTCCAAAAGATAGACACAACTAGAAATCAATGGTTAAGTTGTATTTACAACCAGGGATGTAAACGCATTAACCCGTGAGTCGGGCTGAAAAATTCATTCACCAGTACAGGATTACTTCTCCACCATGAGATGCTAAACACGTCACGATTCATTGAGCTGTGCAGTTATATATGAATGCATGTCTGAGGGGGAAATTACTGTCTTTAGAAAAGTTTAGATGGTATTTTTTTCTTTTTCATCTTGCCTCTGTATAATGCATATTAAAGTTCATAAGTGCAGTGCTGAAGTTCTGCTTACAGCAGCATAAACCAAGCGAAACATTTATTTTGTGTTATTTATTTGATTTGGGGCTTGCTTTTAAAATTTTCAATTTAGTTTTGTTATTTATGTTTTACATTCTATTTAAATTTTGTCATTTAGCTATGACACTTTTATCCAAAGCCTACTTACAAATAAGGACAATAGAAGCAATCAAAACCAACAAAAAGAGCAATAATATGCAAGTGCTATATTAGAATATTATTTTACTTGTATTCTATTTCAAAAAATAAATGCACAGCATTTATAAAGGACACATTTAATTCATAATTTGTCTTAAATATAATTTTGTTAAATAAATAAATTAAATCTAAAATCAAATCTAATCGTGGAAATCAAAATTGTGAATCAAATCGAATCGTGAGTTCAGTGAATCATTATATCTCTATTTACAACACTGTTCCAGAACAGTTCGATAACAAATATACAGATAGGATGCAAAGTGATTTTGGCGGAGGACGCTAGACTTTTTTCCTGAGAGAGAGTAGATTTTACAAATGCCGGTGTTCGTTTCTATAAAGTTGGGTAGTTCCAACTTTGCAAGGACAGTCTGGTGCTTCTGACTCACAGCCTGTAAGTATGTTTTTATATGTAAAGAATTTGCCACTGATGATTCAAACGTGAGTTTTGAGTAGTGTAGAGTAGAGCTTATTGTTTGTAGTTTCTCCGATCACAAATGCAGACATGGTTTTAAGTTTTACGCAGCGCGATACACAACGCAAAGGGTAAAAAGACAATAAAAGTCATTATACCAGTAATTATGCCCCCCACTGTATGCAACAAATGCCTTGTTTATAATGGGTTTTATTGGTTTTGTCTCATAGCACCAGGACACACGGCATCACAGTTTTAAGGCATGTAATATTTCCATCACACGCTTTGAGGCATTTGGCCAATCACAACACACTGGATAGCTGGCCAATCAGAGCACACTTCAGCCAGCAACGATGAGCTTTGTAAAATCGACATCGCTTCAGAAGGCGGGCATAGAGGAGAAACAATAATGCGCCAGTACTTGGGAAAATAATGTGTTTTTTGAACCTTAAACCACATAAACGATTGGATTACACCAAATACACAAAATAATGTTCTTTTTAGCAACGCCACGACCTCTTTTAAATAATATGTATAACGCATCATCACTCAAACTTTATATTTGACCACTGTGCTCTGACAACCAATGTCTCTTGAAGCCATAGTTTCCCCTTAATTTTTCAATAAAGGCCTGGCTCGACTTATTAATATTAAAAACACTGTCAGTAATTTCATTTGTGTGTGGTTATATTAGTGATGAAATGGTTCAGTCTCATACTTTATTGTGCACAAAATATTTATCCTCAGGTCCATCTTTGGACTTCTTTGAAGAAAACCTTCCCTCCCTTCCACATCTACTTTGAGGTACATTTTTTGTTTGAAATACCAAGGAGTCCTGATTTACCTTGTTAGCACAGAAAAAAGGACAATAAAACACACATCAGTAAAATGAAGTGCAGCATTTTTTTGTTGTACTGTGCCTCCAAAATAGTTTTCACAAAGGTTCTCTATGATGACTGTGCAAAGGCAAAGTCCAAGCCAAATGTCATCGCAGTTTATCTAGTACATAGGCAAACTGAACTCTTTCCAATTTGCATGTGGTTTTGAAGAGCAAAGCAGTAGCAGTGAAAAACGTCCATGCTTTCAAGCTATTATGACATCATTACGAGGAGCAGGAAGGAGGTGCAACCATTATGACTTTCACTTTGAATATGAACAGTGATCAAACTACAACCACATACTATATATATATATATATATATATATATATATATATATATATATATATATATATATATATATATATATATATATATATATATATACTCTCGCATATACTTATATACTTGTATTAATCTACTTCAAGTAATTAAATCCTTTATATTTTATATATATATTGGGTTAGAATTGACTTTCCTATCAATGTCACAGGAGGAATAAGTGGACTTTCAGGTGTCCCTCCATCATATCCCACAGAATCAAACACAGCATTCTTGGTCTGTGGGGTCAGAGGAGGTGTTAGTCTATGCTGGGCCAAAAGGAAATTCATTTATATATATATTTTGTCATGTTGTGATCCTGCAAACAAAGAACAACCATTAATCTTTGTCTTCTATTGAATATATAAGCTTAGTCACTTGTTCCAGTCTGAAAGCCACACAGAGATGCATCTGCAGAAAGCTGAAAAAGACGTGAAAACCAACAGATATATTTTAGGAAGTTTTTGGGGGTATTATAATTAATTTATTTTATTTAGGTAATGACAGTGTTTTTTTAGGGTTCAAACATTTATCACCTACAACAAAAACATATTTTGAAATCTAACATTTAATTCCTTAAATTGTGTGTAAATTCAAAAGGTCATCATAAATAGTATTTACAAGCTATCCCACTACTAAAGAGAGTTTTGACACACACACACACACACACACACACACACACACACACACACACACACCACACCAATACTTAAATCACAGATCTACTTGTTTTATATCATCAAATAAATGTTATTTTCTTATTCTCCAATCATTTTTTTTTTATATATTGTTGAATTGACTTTCCTACTTCGAATGTCACAGGAGGAATAAGTGACTTTCTGTGTCCTCCATCATATCCCACAGAATCAAACACAGCATTCTTGGTCTGTAAATAAGAGGTGGTGTTAGTCTACAATAAAAGGAAATTCATTTATATATATTTTGTCATGTTGTGATCCATAAACAAAGAACAACGACACCTTGTCTTCTATTGAATATATAAGCTTAGTCACTTGTTCCAGTCTGAAAGCCACAGACAGAGATGCATCTGCAGAAAGCTGAAAAAGACGTAAAACCAACAGATATATTTTAGGAAGTTTTTTGGGGGGTATTACAATTACTTATTTTATTTAGGGGTAATGACAGTGTTTTAGGGTTCAAATATTTATCACCTACAAATAAAACATATTTTGAAATCTACTATTTACCCCTAAATTGTGTAAATCTCCAAAAGGTCAATTACAAATAGTATTTACAAGCTATCCCACTACTAAAGAGAGTTTTGACACACACACACACACACACACACACACACACACACACACACACACACACACACACACACACAAAGTTGTTCATTAAATCACAGATCTACTTGTTTTATATCAAATAAATGTTATTTTCTTACCTCCAATCATTTTTTTTTTGTCCTGTAAATTCTTTATATTTTTACACAGAGACTTACAAGCATATTGCCACCTCAGGAAGGTGGACATTTGAAATCAGGAATAAAATTTCCTGTTTTGATTCATTCTTACTCACCTGGCTCCTTAGTCTCCCCACTCCAGGAGACAACGGTTGATCCAAAACTTTCTGCAGTACCTCAAGACTCGGAAGCGTGCGGGCAATTTCACTATAGAAAAGTAGGAATATCAATCAAATGCACATTGGATACAACTCATGAAGGCATCCAGGATTCACACGGTACATTTTATAGACTATTTGTAACTGTTTAGGTTTTTGCAGATACTTTGTGTGAGCTTTTTCAAGTGGGGAAGAGTCGGGTTCCCATTCTGCACATGCTCTGCATCTAGACAAACAGATGAGCGGAAATATTCCTGGATGGACTTCTGATGGTCCTCAGGTAAACTGGATATCAAACATCAAAATCATTAGCACGCCAGAACAATGTTACTCACTACAGTGACTCTAAATTGACAGTCTGAATCAGCCAAAAATCATTTAATCATATTGTATTTAACAAGGGATTGTACTGAATAAAGATAAATCTCATTGTACTTTGATATGTCGATTTGCTGCAAACGCTGGATATAGGTGTCTGAGATGGAGGGGCGGGAAAGCTCTGTTCCCCTATCGGTTCCTCTGGATGAGTCACTATGGCCGTCTTTACATTCATTACATGTGATCTTCTGGGTGGCAACTGAGGCGGCAAACTAAATGGCTCTGTGGAAATCGACATTGAACCATAGTGATTATACTCAGGTTCAATCAAAGCTTACATAACTGGGAAATAGTAAACTTAACACCCAATGGGGTCAAAAAAAATTAATATTATTATAAAAAATATGTTCTGATAAATAATAATAAAAAATAAAATAATTATTTAATAAACTTTTTCATTCAAATTGTTGATTGCTAATATATGTCTGTAATACTAATTTCAACTAAAATATAATGAAATAATTACAATGAAAATAAAAATAAATTCAAAACACGGAATGACACCTCTTTAAGCATAGTGCTGAATAGCTTATATTGAAATGATTCACGTACATGTCGGTTCCCCGTCAAAGGCTCCTCATCTTCTGCACAGCAACCTGAAGGGGTGGTAGGACCAGAGGGCCCTGTTCTCCTTGATAATATGCCTACACTAGGTCTCGGACAGCAGAGAGGAAAAGCCGAATGGCACCGACCTCTTGCTGCCTGCTACAAGACTAAAGAGCACAAGAAGAGGCGCTATCTGCTATTTTGAAGAGGCGCTGTCGAGCAGATTTATGGCGCTTTTATGATATACAAAATCCTCAATTGCTTAAACATGCACAACACCCCCAGTAATACTTCCAGTGACTTTCTTCCTCTCTTCCATTGTTAAAAAGAAATAGCAGTACATTGCATTTCTTCATTTTGCATGGTTTCTCTGGGCTCAGTTGGAGCCGAGTAGGTTTTATAAGCCACTGTTTTCAAAGGACTTTGGAGTGTAAGCTCTTAGTCACCTGATTTGACTTACAGTACGTCTTGATGCTCAGCAAATATTTTGACCCAATTATATGCAAACTAATACGAAGTAACAACAACTACCAAAAACAGTGATCTAATTACTGGTATTTGATGTGGAAAATCACACAGTATCAAAATTCAGGATATATATGTGACCCTGGACCACAAAACCAGTCTTTGTATATTTGTAGCAATATCCAACAATACATTGTATGGGTCAAAATTATCGATTTTTCTTTTATGCAAAAAACATTAAGATATTAAGTAAAGATCATGTTCCTTGAATATATTTTGTAAATTTCCTACTGTAAATATATCAAAATGTAGTATAAGTACTATGCATTGCTAAGAAATTCATTTGGACAACTTTAAATGCGATTTCCTCAATATTTAGATTTTTTTTGCACCCTCAGATTCCAGATTTTCAAATAGTTTTATCTTGGCCAAATATTGTCATATCCTACAATGGAAAAGCTTATTTATTTAGCTTTGAGATGATTATCAAATTTGCAATAAAATTTATACCAACCGTCCATACCCAACCGAAATTGCCCTGACATTATATAAAACTTATAGTCCCTAATTGTAATATGAAAGTCTCTTCATACATTTGGCTGCAAAATACAAATGACAAATGGCAGCGGTTTTAGCATTGCCACAAAATATTTAAACCACGACTTCCTCTTAGCACGGCCATCACAATATGTCCGACTGACAAAGGCGACAAAGCGCAATCTTACATAAAACTTCCCATTCTCCTACTTTGGTTTAAAGTCAGACAATGGTGTATTAAAATTGAATTGATCAAATCTAATTCAATAATATAAACCTTTTTTGAAACTTTCCATTCAAGGCAGAGTGCAAGAGGAACCCTGTGGCTTGCTTACCACCCACGCTGATGGATAATTTAAAACTGAGGCTTGCTGCAATGCAGGCTTGAAAGAGGAAGAACTGTGGTAGAGGGAAAGACATGGGGGGGGCGGGGGGGAAGGGCATTGTACAACTCTACAGATTTGGTTTAGCCCTGTCCCTTTGAGTGTGCAAGGTTTACTTTGAAATGTAACGCTGAGAGAGAAACAATGCAAAATTATTATAGTCAAAGGTCACCCCATTTTGCTTTCATTATTTCCATTTGGACACAAGTAGAGCACAGTTCGAATAAAGTCACCAATTGGTTCTGTAGTTGCACTGTCTCCAATGCTTGCTTTAATGCATTGGACATAATATATACCTAGCCTGACCAGACAAGACGCACTACCACGTTCTCAGGTATTCTTCGACAGCTGAAGATCCAACTGTCACAAGGTCACTCATTCTTACCCAGCACAAATAGTAATGGCTTGTAGGATGCCCAGATTGTTCTTCAGCTAGTCACAATATGGACGTGTTTTGTCAAGTTACCAACAGACTATAATAATAACTTACATCATTATGAAAGGGTTTATTATATTTGCCTTGACTTTTTGTCGCATTGAGATTTTATTGTATGATTTGTACACTATTTTAGTGCAACCAGGAAATGAATGCTGTTGTAGAAGCTGCAATAATTAAAATACCTAATAAATAATATTGAGACCAAAAAAAAAAATACTGAACACTGTGTCACAAAAAGTGTTTAATATATTCATTGTAAATAACGTAATGCACTTTTGAAACCAAAAAAAGCCAGCGTAACATTTCACAAAGAAGTTTTCATTACTAATTAATATTACTATTAATATCATTCTCGTTCATTTTTCAGTTGTCGAATTAGAAGAACATAGAGGTTATGAATCACACCTGTGGTTTACTTGTAAAAATTTAGTGGAACGCTGGATTAAAAGTGAAGTTAGAATTGATAAAATCTCTAATTGCTTAATGATATGATATTTTGTACCTATGAATGAAATTACTCATTTTAAACTGTGTATTATGCCTTCCAGAAGTCCCAATACTTTAAGCCCCATAAAAGCTCTATATTCACTACAACAACAGAGCACATAATTCTGGCAACTTTCGAACACTTGAACGTCAAAAAACAAGCAAATTCCTCAGTGACAACTCAGAATAGTCTTCCAGCGCACGCAAAACACCTTTCTGCACGAGTATGAAAGCAAGAGCAACTTGCAGGAAGTTTCCAAACCAATAAAACACAAGATGTTCAGCAACTTCTACCAGGTACAAAATGGAGAATTTCTTACCTGGACTGATAGTTTTTTTATCCTCGTTTGGTAATATTCTGTAGGTATACACACAGTTTTTTGTAGCTGCAAAGGGAATAGATAAGGTCAAAACATTAAGTTGTGCATAACTGCAACATAGAGTACACAAGAATAACATATCATATATATATCGCAAAGTTGATATAAACAGTGAAACAGAGCCATTTTTGCAGAAAGCAGCAATTATAGGGAAACCCTTACCAACTTCCTCTCAGTCTCAGTCAACACGGTTTGTTAATATTTCACTATTTTCACAGGAGGAATCACATTGGACATAAATGCAATGTTTTTATATATATATATATATATATTATTTTTGCATAATTTAAAAGAACCAGTTGCAAACTTCACCTGAACTCACGTACAAGAAACTGAGGTCAGTTTGCAAACAAACCGACCCTGTTTTTGTTTATTTCATGCCCAACAACAATAATAGAGTTTTGAAAGAGTTTGTGTAGTGACATTTTACCTGGTAAGTCATTTTGACAACATGCACCCAAAGTAGGAAGAAGGAAGCCATTTCTAAATACATTGAGTTTCAAATGCCATCATGTTTTTATATATATTTGATCCAAAAATAAGATTATATATAGCCCAACGCTACAAAACCAAGCATGTTTTATATGATGCGTGCCAGGGCTGACTCAATTGTCATCTCAGCAAGCATCCAAACACACTTGCAGAATTTAAACTGTCATACCTACTCGAACACACTTAAAGATCAAAAATCTTTAATCTTTAATATTAGTGCCAGCATATATGTGCCCCCTTCACCTGAGATGAACAGCAACAATACTCACGAACACTAGGGCATAAGCCCCTGTATGGATTCGCGTCCCGCGGAGAAGCTCCCATCCTTGCCTCTTTGGAGAGAGGTCCCTGCTGTAGAACGAGTGATGTTGCCAGGGTACATGGCTGGGTTAGAAAGCATAATTTTCCAAACAATTTTTCCTCTTCAGTCTGAAGACAACCCAGGTTATTTTGGCCCCGCAAGTTTTTCAAGAGCAGATCAACAGAGGCCACCTTTAAAATCTTATGTTTTGTTTCATGGCGTTGTTAGAACTGAATAGCCGCTCCTGCTCTCTCTGCCTATGCTCGCTGTTTCTCGCTCTTCCTGTATAGGGGCGAAAGCTGCAAAAAGGAAGCTGCCACAAGCACAAGAGTGAACTTCCTCATTCTGTGCACATTAAAAATTCAGAGAGTGTGAGCAAGAGAGGAGGCCGAACAGCAGGCTTGTTCACACGGCTCCAACACCTCTTATTTTTTACCACAAAAGAGATGAAAAAGGTGTATGAGGTATTGTAGGAGTTTTCAGTGCATTCTTTCATATAACATCAATGATTAACCCCGCTAACCAAAACTATGAAGAGGACAATGGATGCAAGTGTCAACTATATGCAAAGAAATGTAGATAAACATTTACAGTGTGAAAGGCTCTATTGAGAGGTAGATTATGAATTTATCTTTTTGACCAAACCACTGATCCTGAAAGGAAAGTGACTTGTGGAGCACACTTCTTCTTCAGTTATGTGTCAGCATTTGGGTGTATATTAGATGTACATTGATGGTACAAGAATATGAAAGTTCATTAAACATAACGTGATGGAGCAAGTTCCCTTTTATTGCAGATGTACAATGAAAACAGTAATAATTTCTCAGAAAACCTTACCTTTAGGGGTAAAACAGCTTGTCATTTAGGCAGTACCCTGAAAGGTTAAAGGCCCGTTCACACCAAGAATGATAACTATAAAGATAACTATAACAGCGTCCACACCAGCGGATGATATTGTCTGTTTATTCTAAGCATACACTTTACTTCAACTTTAAATTCTCAAGGTCATGATAGCAGGATTGATTCTGATTGGGTGTCAATGTTTTTATCATTCATCAGCTGGAAAAAAAATCGGTCTGTAGTGATTCCAACAGTATCGTGTCTCTGTGCCTTTAGTGTTATAGCTGTGGTGTGGACTTTGCTATTCTTTAATAATAAAAATTATTTTTAGAACTATATCATTATCTTTATAGTTATCATCCCTGGTGTGGACAGGCCTTAACAGTAGTCCCTTTAGGGTACATATTACTACTCTAAGGTACTTATTTGCACCTTTTAAGGGTAGTTAAGGTATAAAGTTATACTTTGTACATTAGCTGTCCCCAGAATCAATAATTTTTTTCTGACCTTGTACAGTAATTCTAATATATTTAAATGAACATTTTCCTCGAATGAAAATTCTATCATCCATCTTAGTCAAATACAAAATAGTTAACAGATGTACCACCACTCATAGTATAACTTAAACCGTTTGATGTGCCATCGTTTTGAATATAGTACAGTACATAAACATGCATGAGGTTTGAGAATTGCGTAAGGGGAAAATATTATCAGTGAATCGCATCTTAATTTTTGGGTTTTGGCTCTTGCAAATTTATTGGCATACTAGCCTCAGAAGACCCCACTTTCATATGTCCTACTTTTTCTGGTATATTTTGTCATTTTTGGAGCTTGATAACCCCTGGTTTTCATCCACTGTCACATTGCGCTGTAAATAGGCCAGTGTAAACTTCTGACTAGCTTGTTTTGAAAGAAAATACTGAAATGAAGTGCTTAATGTTAGTCTTGTTTCATTTTTGAGATTACCTTTTAAGGTATTAAAACTTGCTTTCTACACTTTGTTTTGAAAAAAACAAAAAAGAAGGTTCAAGGTAGTGGCGCCGTCATCATTTCAAACTCAAATCAGATGTTTTCATCTATTCTAATGTTTTTGTTTTTCTTTTGTGATTTAGTAATGCCAAGTACTCTTAAGTAAATGCAACACACATTACAGTCCCTCCCCCTCACTCTCAGTGAAGATGCCCTGTTATGTTAATGGACATGAAGCCTTGCACAAATATATGAGGAAAGAAGAAGCAAAGACGGAGAGAGGGGGGTGAGTCCCGAGAGAGAGAGAGAGAAACATAATCTGCTGACACCTCACAGTTTTTTGGAGTCACATGATGTGAAAGAACCTGAATAGTGCCACATCGTTCGCCTGGTGGTTTTCCTCATCTGGGGGTGTCGCGTGCTTTGCGTTCTGGGGGTGGCATGCACCGCCATAAAGAAAGCGGTTATGTTCTACTGTCGTAAGAGCTCGTCGTGAGGCCACAGTGTGGTTGGACAGAGTGCGGTGATGCATCTGAAGATTTTTCACAAGATCTGCATATTGTCACTAGCAGATATCCATAAGATGTACTCCAAGTCAAGTGTTATGAATACAATGGAATCTGAGGAGATTTGACAAAGTTTCTTTGTCACGTTGGGTATTAGGAGAATTGGGGGAGATTTGCAAGTGCAAACTACCAAAATGCATCTGATGTCCCTAAGCATTACATACTTTATTAAAAAATAAATAATTAAGAAACGTTGAGTTAAACACTTTAGTCACTGATTTAAATGCATTTACAAATTGACTCCATAGATGGATTTTAGTTGAGGAAATACAGAAAAAAAATAATTAAATAAGCATGATAACACTTAAAAAATATATTTATACCATTTGGTTACAGTAATTAAAATTAACAATATAAATAATGATACAACTTCATTACAACAAGTGAAAACTAAACCAGTATTATATGCCACTAAAAATCTTTACTTGTATACCTTAAACTATAAGAGGTATAATTAATGATATTAATTGACTATATAGTGTTAAGTACACATGCATCTAAATAGTCTTAATTAACAAATATTATTAAAAAGCCATCAAGGAATGTAAAAAGAAAGTAGTATTCATTTCATCACTCACTGGTTTGTTAACTCACACATTCTTACCACAGCTTATGCAGTTATAACCAGAAAACTCCCCTGGGGACCATATAAAACATGATTATATGCAGTTTTATTACCCAAGTATGAAACCATTAGTTTTATTAATTGATTTCATGAAGAAGGAAGTGCTTGCAAAATATATATCAAAAGCACGTCATTAGCAAAATGTGTAATATGCTAATAAAAACACAACATTAATTTTTAAAAGGCAACACAGTCTTATACACAGTTTAGGCCTTCTTGAGCCTTGATGCAGTTTTTAGTCCTCGGCCCACGTGCTCGCAACTGACTGATATTTAACAGTCACTTGTAGGAAATTTCCACAGCTCTTTCACTTTAAAGCAACTCTATGTAGTTTTGGGTATTTTTTCAAACCCTGAGCTCGGTGTAATTAAAGGCTTGGCGTACAATTCGAAAACCTTTGGTAATATATTAGCGGTACTCGCTGGTGGCCGCGGCGGAACTGCAGCCAACAACTTATTTGCTCGCGTTTCGCAAGACTCAGTGCACACGCGACATACAAGAGATTGAACGCGGATCCAGTGGCCCTATAGTTAAAAAAACGCACCATTGTAATATAATTTCATAACTGGACATATGGCGACTGCATCTTTTCAACACCAAACCACCTTTCTCAAAAAATTGTATTGAAAGTGTAAAGTATATTTTTTATGGTTTTGACTCAAGTCCCATCTGCTTGCATGGAGAGAGGGCGGGTTTATGATCTGTACTGCATTTGACACCAGGGGGGGCTACGACACCTTTCCCAAAGAGCCCGCAGCTTCACTTCTTTCTGCAGGATGTGCAGTCATACCTGGTCACGATGTAAATTCCTTTTTCTTTTCGTTTTCCTTAGGAACTATTAAAAATTGGAAATACCTTTGCAAGTTTAACATCCAGATGCCATCCAACATTGCTGGAGAGCCATCGCCAGGATGAATATTTGCATAAAGGCGCTATTTCCTCTCAATAATAACAAAAATTAACGTGAATAAAAATGACAGCCGGTATGAGGAAACAGTGGCTAACATTTCCTTCGGATTGCGCCAGAAAATGCCGCCATATTACTTTTAATTTCTGGAAAAAATTTTGCCATTTGCCTTTGAAAGCCGCGTGTGTATTCATCACAGAGTGCGATGCTGTAACTGATCTTGCAATTTACATATACAGTTACTTTGCACATGCCCAAATCACAAGCTGGCTGGCTATACATAAGGCTGCACAAGTTCCCTGATCTTTAATTGACCATATACTGAGTAAGTGTAGGCTCAATCACTAAATCCAATGAAAAAATATCCAAACCATCTTAAGATTTTAATCACCGCTTTCAGAACTCAGGATTCTCTATGCTCAGGGAGCTCCCCTCATGTGTACCTTTCTAGGTCCCCGCTACAGTAAGCCGGGATTCCCCCTGACTTGTTCCTGTAAAAATTCTGGCGTAACGCTTCCCTAAACTTCTCAGCAGCAAACAGGTAGACTTAGGGGATCCAAAGCCTATCTGCAGGTGAGAGAGGAAGTAGTCGGTTAGCCAGGGCTAGTCCTCTTCGCTTTGATTTGGCAGGATAAGTCTGAGTAC
>NC_056577.1:1529761-1533545 GCF_018340385.1 Cyprinus carpio
ATGTACACGCAGCACCCCATATTGACAGAAAACACAGAATTGTTGACATTTTTGCAGATTTATTAAAAAAGAAAAACTGAAATATCACATGGTCCTAACTATTCAGACCCTTTGCTGTGACACTCATATATTTAACTCAGGTGCCGTCCATTTCTTCTGATCATCCTTGAGATGGTTCTACACCTTCATTTGAGTCCAGCGGTGGTTTGATTATACTGATTGGACTGGAATTAGAAACCACACACCTGTCTATAGAAGACGCTTACGCTCACAGTGAATGTCAGAGCAAATGAGAATCATGAGGTTCAAAGGAAACTGCCTGAAAGCTCAGAGACAGAATTGTGGCACAGGCACAGAATCTGGCCAAGGTTACAAAAAAATTTCTGCCTTGGGCAGCTTGCTTTAAGTGTGTTAGCCTAAGTACAGCACGTGGCCTCCAGATCCTTAAATGGAAGACGTTTGGGGACACCAAGAACCCTTCCTATGCCTGACCTGTGCCGGCCAACTGACTATCAGGGGAAAGAGCCTCGTGAGAGAGGGTAAAGAAACCCAAAGATCACTGTGGCTGAGCTCCAAAGATGCAGAGTCGGGAGATGGAAAGTAGAAAGAGTTAGTAGAAAGGTCAGCAATCACTGAGCCCTCCACCAGTCGGGGGCTTTAATGGCAGAGTGGGGGGGGGGGGGGTGGGGGGTCGGGGGGGGGGGGGGCCCTACGGAATCCTCTCCTCAGTGTCAAGACAAATGAAAAAAACACCAGAAGGACTCCAAGATGGTGAGAAATAAGGATCTCTACATGGTCTGATGACGGACCAAGATAGAACTTTTTGGCCTAATTCTAAGCGTGTATGTGTGGCAGAAAACCAGGACACTGCTCATCACCTGTCCAATACAGCCCAACAGTGAAGCATGGTGGTGGCAAGCATCATGCTGTGGGGGAGGGTGTTTTGTCAGCTTGCACAAGACAGAAAGGACCGAATGGTCGCCATCTGAGGGAAAGGATGCACATGCGCGACAGATTACAGTTTTTTTTTCTGTTGATCGGGATGAAAAACTTCTTCCAAGAGATGCTCAGGGACCATAGACTGGGTCCCCCCAGAAGGTTAAACCTTCCAACAATGAAAAAGACACTTAAGCACACAGCTAAAATAACGAAGGAGGTGGCTTCACAACAACTCCGCTGGACTGTTCGTTGAATGCCCAGCAAGAGACACGGACTTAAACCCCAATTGAAGCATCCTATGGAGAAGACCTCTGAACCTGGCTGTCACCAAAGTTACCATCCAACCTGACAGAACTGGAGAGGATCTGCCCAGGAGAGAATGCAGAGATCAGTAGAAATTATAAACAAAATAAATACACACACAAACATAGGGCTCGAATTGCCATCCCCCGGTGGAAAAAAAGGACAAAATATGCTAATAATTTCGTACAACAGAGTAGAGCAACGCGGTGTTTCATTCATTGAATGAATCTGTTTTTGAACGAATCATGTGAGCCAGTGATTCAACGGTCCATTCACTTGTTTCGTTTCTAGTTGAATCAGCCGTTTTGAACAAATCTTTTGAATGATTCAATAAACCATTTATTAAAACAGGGATTTGCTGCCACCTGCGGGCGTTTTTATTGTCATCTTTATTTATCCATGACAGTCCTAAACCAGCCAAGATGCCAGCTCAAAATCCAACATTAATTTTTAAAAGGCAACACAGTCTTATACACATTTAGGCCTTCTTACTTGATGCAGTTTTTAGTCCTCGTCCACTGTGTTCTGGCACCTGACTGATATAACTCACTTGTACCTACAGTCTTCACTTTTAAGCAACTCTATGTGTTTTGTTTTTTGCAACTTTGGAGCCCTGTGGCATTTAAAGGCTTTTGTACATTCGGAAACCTTTGTAATTATTAGCAAGTCTGTGGCCGTTAAGTGAACTGCAGCCAACACTTATTTGTCGTGCTCGCACTAGTGCACAGTAACCTACAGAGATTGAAACGTGATTGCAGTGGCCCTATAGTTAAAAACGCAAAATTGTAAATAATTACACCTGAACATATTCAGCGTACCTTAATGACCAACCATCTTTTCAAAAAAATTGATTGAAAGTTAATTTTTTTTTATTTTGACTCAAGTCCCATTCGTTTCATGGGAGGGCGGTTTATGATCTTTACTGCAGGCGCCACGCGGGGGGCGATCAACAGGCCCGCAGCTTCACTTTTTTCAGGATGGTGAGTCATCCTGGTCATGGCCGAATTCTTTTTTCGTTCCTTTCCGTAGAACTAAAAACGTGGTGATCCTGTGCAAGCGAAATCAATGCCATCCACTTGCTGAAGCGACGTTGTGATGAATATTTAATGTGCTGCGCGCTTTCCTCTCAATAACAAAATTAACGTAACAAAAATGACAGCGATGAGGAAACAGTGGTTAACATTTCGGGATTGCGCGTAAATGTCACATACTTTTTAATTTCTGGAAAAAATTTGCCATTTGCCTTAAGTCAGTGTACCATCACAGAGTGATGCTGTAACTGATCTTTAAATTTACATACAGTTACTTTAACATGCCCAAATCACAAGCTTGGTTATTATACATAAGGCTGTTAAAAGTTCCTGATCTTTAATTGACCATATACTGAGTAAGTGTAGGCCGAATCACTAAATCCAATGAAAAATATCCAAACCATCTTTAAGATTTTAATCGCTCGCTCAGAACTCAGACTTTGCGTTCAGGGAGCTCTCATGTGTACCTTTCAGGTCCCCGCTTGCAGTGCCGGACCCCCCTGACTTGTCTCTGCAAAAAATTCTGCGAACGCTTTCCCTAAACTTCTCAGCAGCAAACAGGTAGACCAGGGGATCCAAAGCCCCATTCAGGCAGGTGAGAGAGGAAGTAAGCCGGTTAGCCAGGGCTAGTCCTCGTTTGATTTGGCAGGATAAGTCTGGGTGTCCGTAACCCAGGATGAAGGTTGCACGGCTTAAGTGATAGGGCAGAAAGCACACTATGTAGATAAGCATGACCAGACCAATGGTGCGGAGAGCTCGGAGTTTCAGTGCTGGCTCCAGCCTTGAACCTTTCCGCAGACTGTTCACTATCATCAGGTAGCAAGAAAGCGTGGCAATGAAAGGTGGCATGAAGGCTACGGCCAGAGAGACGAGGGCATGCCGTGAGGCCTTTTCTCTGTACAGTTGCAAGCATATGGTAGAGCCGTTGACTTCTGCAGTCTGCTTGGTGACCAGTAGGGGCGCCATAGACACTATCACCAAAGCCCATAGTGCAAAACTGGCTATGTGAGCGTAAAGAGGGCGCCTGACCTTGAGTGAACGAACAGCATGTACAACAGCAAGGTATCTATCACCTGCAACACAGGCTAGGAAGTACAAACTGGCATACATGTTGACATAAAAGAAGAAGCCTGCAAGACGGCAGGGAATTTCACCAAATGGCCAATGTCCCCCAGTTAAGTGATAAGTGGCTCTGAGGGGTAAAACGAAGATGTAAAACAGGTCAGCGACAGCAAGATGAAGCAGGAAGACATTGGCTGGAGAAGAGTTTCCTCTATGGCGGGCGAAGATCCACAGGGCAAGGCTATTGCCGTTCAGCGCCAGAAGGAAAACTATAATGTAGTAGAATCCAAAGATCATGTTCTCCACTGTACTGTCCACAGGTGGGCAGCTCTCCATGGATCGATTGGGCAGCAATGTGGGAAGTTCTGTCAGGGGGGACTCCATCTTTGTAACTGCAAACAAAGGAAAAGAAAAACATTATTATTATTATTTTTAATTAAAATATAAAT